>NC_054879.1:2841584-3139084 GCF_018320785.1 Cheilinus undulatus | reverse complement strand
TACAGCGTCTATGAGTTGTGTTTTGATTGGTTGCCATGTGGCTGTTTCAGTAAAACTCTATGTGGACGGTACGTGCTGGCAGTAAATAGACCCCCTTTGTGTCTGGAGGAGGGCAGAGTGGTGCTTCTGACATGCACAGTGAGTGCTTTGGAATTATTTAGAGTGCACTTCCTGTGTGGATTGTTTCACAGACATAGTATGTGGGATTTGAGGGTTAAATTCTGGTAAAGTCTGCACTAAACCCTCCATGTAAACCAGTTAGCTTGTTAACTGTCACTGACTGGTCACGATGGAGGTGTAAGGTTCATCTTAAATAGTGAATGTAATGTTAAAACTTAGCACAATATTACTGCAGATTTGACATGTTTCTGACAGGCTCAGATTGACAGACTAATAACGCCCATGTTTTACAAAAAGGTTCTGTTTTTACCCGCCAGTGTTAAAAATGGATCCCTGCAAACGTTTTCAAATATTGAAAATGCTTTTTGTCCTATTAGCCTCACAAAAAATGGCCAAATTGACATCTCACTTTATAAGGCCAAATGTGAGTTTATGGGTCTGGTTTGTCCAACCCATAACCCGAGTGGGCTTGTAAGTTAGGTGTCAGTTTACTGGTTACCTAGAGGGTTTAAGGTTCATCTTAATAGACATTTTCACTGATCAGTAAAAGGCATTTTTGTTGCAGTGAGGTTTCCCATTTCTAATTCCTATATTACTAAGCCCTGCCCAAAAACACAACAAGCCAATCACATTTACTGCAGCTCATAGCAGACCTTCATAGAAGAGCACCACATATTGTGATTGTGGCTCATGCCAGGACGGGAATCCTTTACCTTGCTTCTTGTTCTTTGGCGATAATTTCTTGAAATAAGGAAAATAAGCTCACAAGACTTTTTAAAGACGACCCTGTGGATACTTAGAGAAGCAGAGGTCAGCTTTTGTCTGAGTTAGATCCAAGGTCTAACTTCTAACTACAGCTATTTTACAGGGCGCTGGTTTTGTTCGTGTGCTCTGTCTACAGAGGCTTTTGACCATGAAGCAGATAGTCCTGGTTCAAATCTGGCCTGTGGCTCCTTTCCCTCTCTCTTTCTCCTCAGTTCCTGACTCTATCTACTGTCCTACCTCTCCAGTAAAGACATAACCCCCCCTCTAAATAAATTATTAAAAATAAGGCTACTTGAACTATGCATTGCTGGTGCAACCTGGAGAATCCTCAGAACAGTGAGCGTCAAGTTTGATGGATGTGACCAACTTTGTAGTGCTGGCTTTGTACAGAATCGTACAAGATGCACATATTTACTTCTCTTTTGGTTTGAACACATCCTAAAACGCTATGATTTTGAATCTGAGAAAACAACCAGATTAGTTTTGGTAAAAAAATAACCAGTAGTTTTGAGCAGTTAAGATGGTTTTCTTCTAACAGGGAACCGTCAAAGCCTTTCTAAAGCACACTGACGAGGCTCAGCTGCTGCATGAATCCGGTAAATGATCTTTAACTGACTGAAATGCTTACATTAAGACTTTATTACCAGGCTGGGACCTCTTTGTTTTCTAAATTTCTGACTGTGAGGCACTTTGTCTTTGGCACTTTGACGTAAAACCTCAGACATTATAAAGATGTGAGCACAGAAGGTTCGTTTTTACTCCTTAAACTCCACCTTTAGGTCTAATCTTAGTTTCTGTCGGCTCAAACACAGCTCTCATCCTTCTCTCTCTGTTGTTTGTCCTGTCCACATTTCTCTGGCTCCTGCCTCGGTAAAGAAAAGTCTTTTACTCCGTTTCGTAACCTCCCAACGTCGCTGAGCGGCAGCTGTGTGGAGCTGTAGGCGAGCGGCGGGATGGTGTTGACCAAAATGAGCTGCAGAGGTTTTTTCTCGGGCGTGTACTGACAGCGGACGTACCTGAGGAACGCCGCTCTGTAGGTTTTATTAAACAGCGTGTAGACCAGTGGATTCACCGCCGAGGACAAATATCCCACCCACACGAAAACATTCAGCAGGCCTCCCATGAGTGCTGCGTCACACATGGCGGGGTCGCACATGACCACAAGGACGTTGGTGATGAAGAACGGGCACCACATGACCACGAAGAGGAAAAACACCACCCCAAGGACTTTAGACGCCTTCTGCTCGTTGCTGATGGACTGCATGGTGCGGCGTCCAAACAGCGAGCCGCTGACGCTCCCTCTGGTGTTGCTCAGTCCGCCACTGCTCCCTCTGCCGCCGGCCTCTCGGCTGATGGAGCGTCTGAAGAGTTTCTCTGACGACAGTGACGTCTGCGGTAAAAAGCTCAGAGTGAAGGTGGTGCTCCACTTTGGCCTTGGAACCAGCTGGTCCAAACAGAGGGTGGCCTCGTTCTGCAGCGCGTTGATGGTCAGGAAGTAGGTGACGACCATGATGGTGAGTGGCACGAAGAACGCCACAAAGGAGCCGACCAGCACAAAGTTGTTATCTGTCAGCAGGCAGCTGCCATCTTTGAAGACCTTGGAGTGATCTCTGAGGCCCAGCACGGGGATCGGCATGGAGATCCCTGAAGAGAGGAAGAAGACACACGTGAGGAGGAAGTCACAGACACAGCTCAGATTTTTTCTTTAGCTGATGAGAAGAAGAAAGATTTATTCTCAGGGATTTTTATAAAGACATGAAAGTTTCTAAGAGAAATATCAGGCTGATGGGACCACTTTCATGTACCTCATCTTTTGTGTCAGTCCAGTGAAGGTTAAGATATGTGAAATATACTTAAAGCAAATGAAACTAAAGGAGACCAGGCCAGCCGGTCTATCATTGGCTCTGCCCCTGTCAGGAAGAGAACAACGCCCAGTCAGCAGAGAGGGGAGACACTGACGCCTGATCTCCACATTCAGACAGATAAGAAAAACAGGGAGCAAACTTTATAGAAGTGTTGGTGCTTGAAGAAGACTGCTGCTGTATTCCTCTCGTCTTTATTCATCAGGGTCAATCACTTTTATTTTTGTTAACCATTTATGCTGCTGTCTTAATTTAGTCATGAAAAAGCCTGTAAATGAATTCTTGTCAAAATGTTTGTTAACAGAATTAAAACTGCTAATGTCAAAACTAAGAAGAACAAAACAGTTTAGTACAAGTTTCATATTCTTAAGCTGACAGGCCTCCACTGCCGTTGTTAATGGTGGAGCTTCTCTGTGAATAAAACTGATTCCAACGTCACTCTGGAGACGTGCAAAAACATCTTCTCTGCCAAGACAAGCTTTCGGTGTGCCTCTTTGCTCTTGTTTTAAAAAGAGATGTGGTCCAGTTCTGATTAAACTGCTGCTTTCCTAGTTACAGCTACCTCAGCAGCAGCCATTGGACACACCTGCAGACCAGTGTTAACCCCTTAAAGCCTGTGGTATCATGTTTGATACATACTTTAACGCTACCTATATCTAATCAACATGATCATAAAGTACTTAAAAAAAAGAATACAGTCTGATAAGTGATAAAAATGCCCTCAGGTGGGTTATCAGTTACCAAAAACACCTAATGTATCAAATAAGATACAAAAATGTTAAATTTTATGGAAATTTTGATTTTTTGGATTTCAGTAGAAAGTGAAATAAACATTTCAGTTCCAAAAGATTAGAATTTTCTGGCTATAATTTGTGTTTTCAGGCTTTAGTGTTTTAAGTTTGGCAGCCCATTTTAGATTTAGTCCTTGTTTCAATTCTATGACAAAAACAGTTTTAGTTTTGGTCACATTTTGGTCCTGTTCACCCTTCAGAGTTTTAGTCCAGTTTTAGTTGTCAAAAAGTCCTCACATTTAAGTCTTTACTTTTAGTCACATCATATTTTCTCTCTCAAAAAACTACGGTAATTCCTCATACCCAGGAATAGATATTAGCCACGGCATTGCTTTGATTAGCGTCATGAAGACGGTACTGTCCATGAGTGTGTGTCCATTCACAGCAGCACCGCTGTCAGTGTGTGAAGGTGCTTTAAAGTGATGACAGAATTCCTGTTAATGATGTTGGGGCAATTTTGGCAAATGATAAACGCACTCATACGTAACCGGAACACAGAAACTTGTGTGTCACGGCCTGGCAGCGCCGCATGACACCGGGGTATGGTCTTCTCAACAGTCAAACTATTACACGTGCACCTCTGGCTGTACTGTGATCCACAACAATGTGAGTTTAAAAATATTTTAATCCTTCTTTCTGAGTGTAGATCAGTGATAGAAATTTATGAATTTTATTAATAACCCCATTCCCAGCATCCTGGATTTTGAGAAACTGAAGGGCGGGAAACATAGAGGAACACTGGCACCTCTGTATGAGCTGTTTCGACTTTTTACAGTCATTTTGATCCGCAAGTACTTGATCAATAACCTTGCAAAGCAGATGGATTTGCCCATTTCCATTTTTTCCTCACTGGCAAATCCATTTTGCAAAGTTCCCGTCTGAACCGTTTGGGCCCGGTTAGAAAGTAGGACCAATCAGCATTGAGGGGCAGTACTCTCGGGCGCAGCAGAGTCGTGACCTAAGTGAGCAGCAACAAGAGGTCAGTGCAATCATGGCAGAAGAGATTAGCCTGGATGCTGCTAAAGCGCCAGTTTTATCAGAACTTGACAACATTTCTTCATTAAAAGAAGAAAAGAACAACAGTAAGTTGTTTTCTTTTCAAAAACGACAAAAGTTGTATACTGACATGTCTACAGACGCCATGGTTCACGTTATTCAGCTCTGTACGGAGTTTAGTCCTCAATAGCGGCTACGTCACGTGTTTTGTTGCTCTGATTGGCCCGTAAAGATGTGACAGACAGAACGTTCATCCAATCAGCCTCTGAGTTTTTTTTCTTCAAAGGTTCTGCCCTTTCCCAAACACTGGCAAAGAGGGGTTTACCAGATGGATCTGTGAAACAAATCCATCTGGCGTGTCAGGTTGGTTGAACAGTGAACCTACTGTAAAATCCCATCCCCAGTGTTTACACCATGGATGAAGTAACGCACCAGTTTAACATCAGTATCACATCAGCCCTGCTGACAAACATCAGCCATCAGCTAACATGATCACACGTCAGTAGCCTATAGGCACAGAACTGGGGGGGGGGTTGGTTACCAATTAGGAGGTACCCAGGCCCACAGTAGGTAGGGGCCCTTGGAAGGCCTGCAATGAAAAGTGTTTTAGTAATTAGTGTCATTATTGAATCAAAAGCAACTAAATGAAGTGGTCAACGGACTGAAATCTGTATCAAATAGAGTGGAATAAATTACTGAGGGGCCCCTGCTCTTCCCTTGAAAATGTCCAAATGGTACTGTCCAGCGCTGCGAAATAATGCAAGTAAATTTAATTTAATTTAGCCATAGTAAAAAAATTGCAAATACATTGGGAAATTATGGTTCAGAATACAGTAAGATGTCTAGATATTTGTAAAAACGATGTAACATTTGTTGCTTAGCTGGCCGCTTAAAGGGGGCCCTGTGTAATGTTATTTCTGGGGGCCCAAAATCCCTAGCCACACCCCTGCAGTAGCCAATGTTTATCTGTTGTTTCAAATCAATTCAATGCTGGAATCTGGTTTTTAACTGCTGAATCCTCGTAGTTATCAGTGGATACCAAAGTTAAACTGATGTATCTGTGCATCTCTATGTGATGTGTTTTTTTTTTGTCTTTTGGTATTTGCTTTAAAATGTTTGTGCTTGTCTCTTTACAGGCTGTTACTGTTGATTAAAATCTTACTGAGGATATAAAGTGGTTAAGTAAAGTATAAATCTGTGCTAAAGGATTACAAGGATGAAGTTTTGGCTTAGAAACATGCCGCTGTCCATGGTGCTGAAATACAGTGGGATTTAAAAATGCATCTTTTTCTGTCTTTTATGGCAGCATTTTAACTTGGATATAATGTTTTTAAACTGAATGTCATATGAAAATGATATTTGTATTGGATGGTTGGTTATGAGGTGGAGCTTAATAGCTGGTGGAAGTTTTCTACTACCATGACTGTAGATTTGTTAATCCAGAGCATGAACCCATCCAAAGATAAATACTGGTTTATTCTTCCTGGACCTGAAACACTCCAAACTGAGCCAGTCCCACAGGATATCTGTCAGACCGCCTAGCTTTAATGAGAATGATCCCTCTTTGACCTCCTCTGCTCCCCATGGACCGCCACCATTTCTGTCCACCCTCGCTGTGTCTGTCAAACTCAGCCCAGTTCGCCCTCGTCCTCCTTGCTGCTCCCTTCCGTCCTGTTTGTGACGAGCAAATAATGAGACGACGACTGCTGACTCCATCACCTCCTGCCTGTCCTGCACCCGTCCAGACTTTTTTGGTAAATTTATTATAAGATTCATCTCAAGGTGTGAGTGTAGAGCTAACAAAAAACAATCAAGGCTGAGAAAGCAGCAGGGAGAGCAGGACAGAGTGGCTGCTGACCTGCAGAGAAAATAATAACAGGAGCTGAATGTTTGCACTGACCACAGGTGAGCACAGGTGAGCACAGGTGAGCACAGTTCATATGGTCAGACCTCACACTGTGACCTCAGAGGAGAAAAGCTGCACCTTCCTCCCACATGCTGACAGATGAATAAAAAATCAAGTTTTACCACCAGACTTGAGGGAAACTTTGGCAAATTTAAAAGTGAAGAGTCAAAACAAATTTCTAAGTCCATACTTCTAAAGTGAATACATTATTTCCAGTCCTTTTATACTGAATCACATAAAGTTAAATAGATATGATGTTGACTCTAAGACTGAATTTTTTTAATGTGGTGCAAAACTGTGACTCAGAAGACAGCTTCTAGGAGCTTGCCTTGTCAAATACACTATCTGACACTATTGCACAGGAGTGCATGTACAAAATGCCTCACTGACGTCCAGTGATCCTTGGTGAATTTGACAGCCAATAGGAGTTCAGCTTAACATGATTCTCTGTGTCAGTTAGGGTTAACGATTAAGAGATTTTAACAACAAACTGTACTTTGTAAGACGTTTTTTTTGGAATTTCTCCTGCCTTAGACCTGACCTCCCTCTGCCCTGGTTATTGGATTGCTGCTCTCAGACAAGGATAAAGAATATATCTTTCCAAAGTCACTGCCTATCAGCTTCCTCTCCTTCTTTGGTCAGCCCTTAAAAAAACTTTCTGGTTAAATCTTCAACAGGAAGTTTAGAGTCAGGGATGTCAGCTCTAACTGACGCAGGTCTGAAGGGAGAAATCTTCAGGCTCCACCGAGCAGAGAAGTGAAAACGGGCTGTAGGAAATGGTTTGTGATGATCGAGGGTTTAGGTGTGAAAACGTTTCTTCTCCTGTCAATCAATATTTGATGTGTTTATGCTCAACAAACCAAACTGGAGTACACAGCAGAGCTTCACTTAACAAATTTTGAGCTGCACAAACAGGCAGGATTTTGCACCCAGGGTTTAAAGCTTCTGCCCGTTACCTGCTTTTCTCTTCTGCTTACATGGACATTTCTGTCTCTTTAATGCCTCTGCTCTGGTGCTGATGCTTCTTTATATTCTCATAATAAGAATAAGACTAATCCTCAGTCAGAGCTGAAATCTGAAGCACTGACAGTGGACCACATGGAGATCTATGTGCAACTTATTGCTTTGGTAAAATCTGTATAATTAGCAAACACCCATTCATAATGTAAATGCCCATCCCTGCTCCTAACCTGAAGCTGACTTCCAGGGTATCCTGAATGTCTTTCCTGACCAACCTCCACCCAACCAGCTATCCACCATCCATCCATAAAATAAGACAACACTACCCTTGAAAACACAGAATGTTTCCTCAAATTTGGGAGCTTTCTGCTGCTTAAAGCTGACAGTTGCTCTGAGTTCAACACTAGCCAGCGACTGAAGCATACGCCTGACTCAGGAAAAGGACAGAGACCTGAATACTCATACTTAATTTCTGGTCCACAGAGCTGTTGTCCTCCTCAGCTAACAGTATGGGTGAGGTCTGGGACCACCTACAGCAGATCCCTGAGAGCTGAGAGCAGTTGCACCAAAGATGCCTATGAAAGATCCTCAGGATCAGATTGCAGGACAAAAAGACCAACACCAGCATTCTGGAGGAGCAACAAGCATCAGGTCAGATCAGGTATGGGAGCACAAGACAGTTTGGCACTTCCCTGCATCATCCTTGGTCCTGTACTGCTCTTGCCTCATGATGGCCACTGTCCGGCCCTGCTCCAGGCCAACATTTGCAGCCACCCCTAAAGATCTGGCCCAACCCACCTGGACATCAGGGCAGAAAAGCATGCCAGGTGCAGAAGTGCAGCTGGTGCTACCGTATTCGGTTGCTGGCCCTCCCCATCCCTGTTCTCCTGAGCACAAACAACGACTATGCGATGATCTGCCCGAATCGTACTGCAGAGCAAATCGCTCCCTCTCTAGTCAGTCGAAGCAGTTCCACTGCCTGAGCTCCAGTCTGGCTCTGGCGCCTCCCACGAGCACCACTCCGTTGTGTTTTGTTGGAGATACACTGCAGGTTTATGCCAAGTACCCAGCCAACTTTAAAATACGACACAATACACGGACTCCTAATTATAAATCTCTATATGACATTACTTCTCATCCTGCAGCATGATCAAGAGGTCATCAGGAGGTCAGTGGGTCACAGAGCTACAACCGTGAACAGTTTACCTTTAAGGTGAAAACCAGAGAACTCTACATAAAACCACAGATTCTTTGCAGCAAACATAAACCTGTTGACTTCTTAGTGTACTTTACCATGGTAGAAACAATAAAATCATGAAATCATGTCAAAATGAACAACAAATCAGCCAAAAAAGGGAAAATAATTCACTGTTGACATACTATTCCTCCAGAATAGTGTTCCTCTGTGAACACAAGACACACAAGACACAGCTCCTAGTAAAGGCAAGGCCTGCAGCACCAGGGGGACAAAAGAAAAATCTAAGGGCCATCATAAGGAATAATCTTAAATAATTCACATCAAGGAACTGGGAAAACATTGACAGACACTCCTGGAAAACATCTGCACAAAATTGACAAAAGTTAAAAAAATGTCTTGCAATGCTCTAGGGCAGTGATTCTCAACATGTGGCTCTTTTGTGATGATTTGTGGCTCTTTTAAGTCTTGATTTGGAACAACATTCCCCCAGAAAACCTTAAAAAAGGAAACTTTGACCTCAGAAGTCATCCATTGCAAGTCACATTAATCAGGTTGTTTCCCACACTTGCACAGTAGGCTCTAATTGTCAAACTTAACTGTCAACCTCTACTTTATGTCTGTATATTTAAATTGCCCTTACTTGCAATTTTTTGCTACTTTTATTCGATTTTTACTGCTTTTAGCCTTCTTTGTGACACTTTTATCCTGCTTTTTTGCCTTGTTTTGCCCCCTTTTTCCACTTTATGCCTATTTAAACTGCTTTTTGCAATTAAATGCCACTTATTTCCCATTTTGCCCCTCTTTCACACTTTGTGCCCATTTTCCCACCTTTAGTCACCTTTTTGCCCATTGTAGTCACTTTTCATTCAATTTTTTTACTACGTTTTTGCCACTTTAGGACCATTTTTGCCACTTTTCTCCCAGTGTTTGCCACTTTTAGCCCATTTTTGCGTCTTCTTTTTGTCCCTTTTCACTCAGGTGTGACACTTTTATCCTTCTTTTTGCAATTTTTTGCCCCTTTTTGCCTATTTTTGCCACTCCTCGGCCATTGAAGCTGCTGTTTGCAGTTAAATGCCACTTAATTCCCATTTTCCCATATTTTTTCAGATTTTTACCCATTTTAGTTACTTTTCAAAAATGTTTTTGCCACTTTTTCTCCCATTGTTTGCCCCTTTTGGCCTATTTTTTGCCACTTCTTTCCCATTTTAGTTGTCTTATTTCTGGTTTTTGCCACTTTAGGCCCTTTTTTCCATTTTTAACTTAATTTTTTGGTCACTTCCAATCCCATTTTTTTGCAATTTTTCTCCCAGTGTTTGCCGCTTTTTGACCATTTTTGCTACCTTTAACTTATATTAATTGCCACTATTTACTACTTAGATTGTGGCTCTTGCAAGTTTATTTTTCCACACTTTGGCTCTTTGGCTGAGCAGGGTCGAGTTACACTGGTCTAGAGTTTCATTCAAGAAGTTCCAAGTATTTTAGTAAGTACCCAAAGGATTTTAAACTGACAGTAAAAGACGGTTTTATTCATTTCTTTGAAAATAAATATCAAACCAACTAAAAAACTAAACTAAATTAGCTGTAATTTATCTGCATGGTTTCTGCAGTTTGTGCAGCAGGAAGGTTTGTGTGTGCATTTTCATAGAGAAGAGAAATATATTTTATAAAAATATACATACATATTTATCCTGGGTTCTGTAATTTTGGAGATATTCACAGATTTATGTTATCTACATACAGTGCTAAACAAATTTATTAGACCACCATAACCCTAACCAGAGTAAGGTTTATGCCACAGCTGCCCTAAATTAACAGCACTGGTAATTACCAAAATCATTTTTTATGTTTCTGCAATGGTTAATACACCAATATCTAGAAGCTCTTTAACCCAAATGATAATTTTAATGCTAAAATATAGTTATTATTGTTATCCATGAATTTTCAAATGTACTAATGTACAAAAAACTGAAAAAATAGTAAAGCACATTAATATTTCTTGATTAATATGTCAACTCATAGTTATTTACTTGCATTCCTGACGAGAAAAATGAGGTTTAATGGTTGAATGTTATGTTTGATTCATTTCTGACTTCTCAGAGAAGCCCAGTTTGGGTGAATTCGGTTTAAAATTCCTCATTCCTGTTCAAAACGGTAAAACGTGGAGAGCTCAGTGAAATTGAAAGAGTCCGCATTAAAGCACTTCATGATGCTGGATGGTCTCTGAGACAAATAGGGAAAGACATAAAGTGTTCTCACAGTGTGGTCAAGTATGCTTTGGAGTCAATTGTCCAGACTGGTACTTACAAAATGCTCCAAGGAAGAGGCAGGAAACCAAAGTTAACTGAAGCAGATGTCAGACACCTCAAGATCTGAAGTACTAGAGACAGAAGGAAAACCACTGCTGATCTTCAGGCAGAGATGAATGCTTCTAGATCAGAGTCTGAGAAAGTCTCCAGAATGACCATAAGCAGACGACTGACGGAACAAGGCTGAAAGGGAAGAATAGCTGCTAAGAAGCCATTATTGAGGCCTGCAAACATCCAGAAACGCCTCAGATTTGCCAGGGAGCACAAACACTGGACTGTTGATGACTGGAAGAAGGTACTCTGGATGGACCAGTCCAAGTTTGAACTCTTGGGTCAGCATGGTGGTTTTTATGTCGGCAGTAAAGCTGGAGAACGTTTCGATGCCAGATGCATTGCACCCACAGTGAAACACGGTGGAGATTCCATTATGGTATGGGGTTACATTTGTGGCCACGGCGTGTGCAAATCAGTGAAAATCAACAGTATCACGAACAAGAATGTCTACCACAACATGTTAGTGCATCATGGAATCCCTTCTGGACTGAATCTGATTGGTCGTGGGTTCATATACCAACAAGGCAATAACCCCAAGCATACTTCAAAGCTGTGCAGAGACTATCTGACCAAGAAAAAGGAACCTGGAGTACTGGAACTGATGGACTGGCCAAGTCAAAGTCCAGATTTGAATCCTATTGAAGAAATTTAGGATTTAGTAGATTCAAAGATTGATGGCACAAAAGTTTCATCTAAAGCAAGTCTGTGGGAACAGCGAGAAACTAGGAACTCAGTAACAAAAGAGACTGTGGAAAAGTCCATGAAACAATGGCAGCAAGAATGCAAGCTGTTATCAAGGCCAAAGGAGGCCACACAGAATATGAAGTTTTCTGGTTATTATGTGTGAAACAGGACCATTTAGTTGTTTCAGTTTGTTATTTGCAAAATAGATAACAATAACATTTTTAGTTTTAAACAAGTTTTTGGAAAGATTTCTAAAATATTTTGTTTTCTCGTTTTTATGACAGGCGGTCTAATAAATTTGTTAAGCACTGTATATCTATGCATGATAGAGCATGCATGCTAGCCCTCCTCCTCTGTGCAGTGATGTTTAATCCTGCTGTCATCCAATCAGATCAGAGCGTAACCACAACCATCAGCAGGCCTGACGTAACGCCTTCCATCACTCACACAGGATCCGCTCTCCTCTTCCTCGTTTTAAAGCTCCTGAGGAGAAGACGAAGGCGGAGAATGAAAATAAAAATGAACCCAGAGTAGTAATCCTTGACATAATCTCATTGCTCCCGTGGGTGGCGGCACGGCATAGCGTGCTGCTGTGGAGCGTTTGGCCGGCTGTGACGCCTCCTGAGGGCAGGAACCTGCTGCTCGCCATGCTGACATCGCCTTATTCAACCTTCTCACCCTGCTGTTGAAGCTGTGCAGCTTCAGCTCTAGTTGCATCACAGCAGAGATGTTTTTGAGATTCAGCCTCCGGTTATTTAGACGTGCATAATTATAAACTGTAGAAAAAGCTACGATAAATCCGAATCTGTGTGGGAGAGACGAATAAAACAGAAAAAATCTGAGCTTTTAGGAAAGGACAGAAGAAGTCAGTAAATATTTAGGTAAAATCATGATGTCTTACCTTATCACAACCACAACTATAGAGCCAGAGAGTTAATGTAATAAAAGGAAACTCATGTTGTATTCACACACTTCAAATTTGTTTCATTTCCTGCTCACTGTCTTGGGAAGAATACCCGAGGGCCTGCTTCACTAAGAACTGTGGCTGTTAATAGTTCTGGAAATTGCTTCCTCTATCCACTTCATTTCTAAGTGACAAAGCATGAAGCTCTAAGATGTGTTTGTGTGTTTGCTGCCTGTGCTATGAGCAGAACTGTAAATATGCTAGCCTTCAGAACAGCTGGACAGCTCTGCTAAACTTCTCAGCAGATATCAGACAAAGGTCAAGCTGCTTCGTTTATCAGGAACAGACTTTAAATGATGAGTGGATCCTAGTTATCATGTTTCTGATTTTGAAAGGAAGGAAGCTGAATTATCTCGGACTCGCTCATTAGAGGGAGAACGACAGAGCTAATGAAGAGAGGTGACAGGAAGTAAACAAGGAGCATAACAAGCCAGCACACTCCTCACTGAAGGATTTAAAGTTTGTTTTTAGTCCAAAAAAGTTTTAGAGAAGAGGACAGAGGGTTATTTAGTTAATGAAGAGAGAACATACCCTGTCTAAAGACTTTTAATTTGACTTTTTGTGCTTCAGTCACATTCATAACCCTTTTCACTAAGCCAGCTTCAATGCTGGTTTAAAATCAGTGCTTAATCCAGCACCAGTGCTCTGTTTTTTCCAGCCAACCTGGATCTGGGCCAGGAAAAAACAGTCCTAGTGAGGCACCAAAACCTCACTGGTCCAGGGGGAAGACGAGGTTTTATCTAAGGGCCTGTGTGCTTACACCTGTGGAGGGGGAAAGTGACAAATAATGGGGTAGCCCATTGTTATTGCTTAAAGAGGGGGTATTACGCTTTCCGTTTTTAAAACATACTGTAAATATAAAGTCACAATGTTGGGTGTCACTGCGTCACGTATGCAAATTTTCAAACCGCAAGATAAACGTATGTGGCAGAAATCTCGGAATTAGCGTGTAAACTGATGAAAACGGTTTGTTGAAAATCTTTCTGAGATCTTCCTGAGACGGAGCAAACTGATGAGGTCATCGCAGTAGGATCTCCTGACTGGTTCGTGGTTCATCCGTGCTGCTGGCAAAGCGGAACAGACCGCAAGGCCTTTTAGCCATTTAACCATTTAGTAACACAGTAATTAAACACTTACAGAACAGATTCATCCAGCTCTGCCTTCGCTGCTGCTGCTTTTCTTCCCCCTCTCTCTCCAAACTATCAGGATCAGACTCCGGGTCTAACACGTACATCAAGTATATCAAAATTCGCCATATTTTACTCAGTCGGACCGGTTCATTCAAAGTTTTCAACTACTAGCATAACAACATAGCCAAGTTGGAGGGGGCGGGCACAAAACATTGAGTCCTCCTGCCGGCCAGCATCTGGAAAATCGGCCAATTGGAGGACAGCAGGTCCACGGGGGGGGGGGGGGGGGTTAAGAGACAGCAGCGAAAATGAAGCGTTTCAGATGGAGGTTAAAATGAGGGTTTTTCAGGACGCCAGTGTGAGAAACATGAGGAGTTTTTTGAGCTGTAAACCATGTGGAGCTACTACGTGGGTATCAGAGAGATGGTGTAAAGCCTTAAAAAAAGGCTTTAAAAAAGGCCACTTTAATGCTTTTCTCCACAACTGGACAAGTGTCCTGTAGGGGGCGCTTTATCTCTGTCACTCAAGAAGGCTCTTCATCATTTGGCCACTGCAAGGGCAGCCTGGAGGGTCTCTACAATTTGTCCTCAGGAAAGAACCCTGAACAACATTTCATCCTCTTGAATGCCCCCTTGAGGGCCCTCTATACCCTTTCACCTTTCACCTCTAGGGCAGGGATGTCAGACTCAATCACAGCAGGGGCTGGATTCTGAATTTGGGTCTAACCTGAGGGCCTAACAGGGTCAAAATTTCTAATAAACTGTCAACCTCATCTTCACCAGCAAAGAATTACAGGGAAAAAAATTTAACATTTATGATAAATGATTCTGAGACTAAAAACTAAAGACTTTCAACAGTTAAAATGCTGGATAAAATTCAAAATCGTGAGCTCTAAATGTCAAAATATGAGAATAGTCAAAATCATGAGTTTAAAAGGTTAAAAGATAAGATAAAAGTGTAACATTTTAAATCAAAAGGCCAATATTTGGGATTAAAGTCAAAGTTAGGAGTAGAAAAGCTCAAAATACGAGAAGAAAAAATCAAAATAATTAGTTAAAAAGGGGAAAATATGAGAGAGCAAAATCAACAGTTTTAAAGGTCAAAATATAAGAAAAAACTATAAATCATGAATTTGAAAATGTCAAGTTAGGAGAAAAAAAGTTAAAATAATGCATTTTAAAGGTCAAGAGATGCAATAAAAATTTTAGATTTTCAATCCAAAAGTCAACATGTGGGATTTAAAGTCAGACTTGGGAGCTGAAAATGTCAAAATATGTCTTAGAAATTAAAATTGTGAATTTAAATGGTTAAAATATGAAATAAAAAGTCAAATTTGTGATTTGAAAAGGTCAAAACTATAACTTTAGTTCATAATTATGAGATGCCAAAATTGAAAATATGAAATTAAAGGGCAAATTTCTTTTCCCACATTCCCGACTTTTTAATCAAATGATTTTAACTCTTTACTCTTTCCAGTGCTTATGACTTAACAGGGATATTTTCAGTCATCAAAGTTAAGTTTGCATTTTTATACAGGAGGAAATCTACAGGCCTCATACTGGTGGACCAGCTCTAATAGAAATATGATATGATCTGGTGGGCTGGGTTTAACTGTACCACAGGCCGGATTTGGCCCCCGGGCCTTGAGTTTGACACCCCTGCTCTCGGGCCTTTACTACCCTTTTTCCTCAGGAATTCACCCTGGTCCAAACTAGATTTTGTCCTGAGGAGGGGAGAGTAACAAAAATAGGTAATAAGTGGTAAAATGGGTTGTGGAGTGGCAAAAAGAGACAAAAAATGGCAGAAAAAGTTTTGAAAAGAGGTCAAAATGTGGCAAAAATTGGTAAAAGAGGAAAAAGGGGTAACGGCTATCAAAAAATGGTTACAAATGACAAAAAGTACTACAAAAAGTGATGAAAAGGGGTTAAAAAAATTGAAAAAAGTTGCAAAAATGGATAAAAGGGTGACACAAATGGGATAAAACATGCAGGTGGTGAGAATGGGTTAAAGAATGGCAAAATGTGGGTTAAAGAAGCAAAAAGGATCAAAAATGAGTTAAAAGTGGCAAAAATCTATTTAAAAGTGGCAAAAATCTATTTAAAAGTTGCAAAAATTGTTGAAAGAAATGCAATGAAAAGTGGTTAAAAAGTGGCAAAAACGGATAAGAGAGGCACAAAGAGGATGAAACAGGAAAGTGGTTCAAAAGGGGTTAAAATCTTGAAAAAATGGTTTAGAGGCAAAAAGGGGCAAGAAGTATCAAAAAAGGGTTAAAAGTGTCAAAATGGGTTAATATTCATGCTAAATCACAATTGGGGAGCACCGATTCTCCGGGATTTTCAGGGGCCCAGCCTATTCTGTTGATCTCTTTGTGGCCATTATAGATAACAGGGATAGAGCTCACTGGTAATGACTGGAAATGTCCTGCATTTTGAGAGAAAATACAAATACTATTACAATAATATTTCAATCAGACCAAAATATTTATTTAATTTTTGTGTATTTGAAAGTCCGGCCCCCAGAGTTTCTGTGGAGACTAAATCTGGCCCTTGTGCAGATGTACCTGATGACCCCTGCTCTACTGTGTTGTGTCAGCCTTAAGGCACCCTGGGGGACCCAACAGTACATTTCTCAACCAGGAAAAAATACCTGGAGGGTCCTTACAACATTTTTTATTTAAGAGAGGAGGCTGGGGTGGAGGAGGTTAAGCTTTGCCAGCAGCAGCAGCGTGGTGCATCAGAATCAATGCAAGCAGGGATTAGTCAGAAGTGCGTCGTGTCTAAATACACCGCTGTATTGAGACAAAGAGCTGTGATTGGCTGTGGGAGCTTGGAGGTGATAACTGGGATCAGCTGGCCATCAGCTGATCTCAGCGGGGCGTATGACTACCCTGCATGAACTAACACTGAGCTTCATTAGGTGGTTTATTTCTAATGTTGTAAATCTGAATCTGGATCAATGAGCAGAAAACAAACAGACAAAATCCAGCCAATCAGATTCAGCTATGTACAGTAGATCCTTGGTCAAGGACACCCCTGAAATAAACCTCACCTGTCCATGTATGATTAGACTGAACAGAAACAGGACTACTTTTTCTTCCAGATGTTTATAGGGCAGATCTCTAACATCTTTTTAAAAGACTTTTTTAAATTAATCATCATGTTTTCTGCCTGTTGGAGAGGTTTGTCTGAAATTCTTACAATCTAAGGACAAGACACTGAAATGTGAAATAAAGCCTACAATTGAAATAAAATTGTTGTCATCTTTGTGCAGCTCTAAAGTCATATAAAGTTTTTATTCCCGACAGGCGTTTTGATGCAGCTATTGTTATTTCCTGCAGCAGTCAGACAGCGTTTCTATTCCCTCCTCATCAGCGGTGACAGCAGTCACTGTTTTTCTGTCTGACTGATGGTTTGCTCGGTGGACTGTTCACAAAGATCATCCACTGTGAGAGAGTCCCAGCAGGTCTCTCTGGAGGCTCAGAAAGCAGCTGGTTCATCTTGTAACAACATTATGTAACTCTATAACTCTGCTATAACAGCTCCGACATAATTTAAGAGAACACTCACTTAGAATGAGGACAATAGAGCCTCTCTAATTCCAGCGCTACAGCCCTGATGTCCATTCCTACACTTTAGAGCATGGTTTGAATAAAGACAATCTCACGTAAGGATTATGCAACACCATGAGCTTTCAGAGGAAGATAGTCTAGGGTCGTCTGTATTTACATAATGATGAGGGAAAAGGTCCACAGAGGTCATTAATGGACACAACAGTAAATGTGGGACTGACACGTCAGGGCCAGTGTCCACTAATGGTGTTTCTGTGGTTTTAGTGCTTATTTTCTTCACAGAGCTGCTGAGGAGGAGCAGCAGCATCTGCTGTTGTCTTGTTGCTGCACTCAGCTGAAAATAGCTCAACTCAGAAAGAGGCAGGATGCCTGATACAAATTTTGTAGACAACAGCCAGTTCAGGTCATGCACCCAGACTCATCTTTTCTATGCTACAGTTAACACTGACATTTAGATTTGCTGCTGATGCCTGAAGAACCACAGGTGTATAAAATCTCCATGCAGTCATTAGCAAACATCTGTGATCCTAATCGGGTCGTTCTGAAGAGCTCAGTGACTTCCAGCGTGGTTCTGTGATGACGCCACCTTTGCAGCAAGACAGTTGGTGAAATTTCAGCCCTGCTGGATATTCCACAGTCAACCTCAAGTGATATTATTGAGTGGAAGAGTTTAGGAACAACAGCAACTCAGGCATGAAGAGGAAGACCACATAAAATCACAGAGCAGGATCAGTGACTGCTAATGCTCATGGGTAAAAGTCTCTAAGTCTCTACTGATTCCACGGCTGGAGAGTTCTGAACTTCCACTGGCATTAATGTAAACAATAAAACTGCAGCCGGAGCTTCATGAACGGGTTTCCATGACTGAGCAGCTGCATACAAGCCTCACATCACCAAGTCCAATGCCACGCATCAGATGGAGTTGTTACCTGTCTGACTGTGAAGTTTGGTGGAGGAGGGATAATGGTATGGGGCTGTTTTTCAGGGTCTGGACTAGATCCCTTATCTCCAGTGAAGGCCAATCTTAATGCTTCAGCAGACCAAGACATTCTGGACAGTGCTATGCTTCCAACTGTGTGGCAGCAGTTTGGGGGAGGCCCTTTTCTATTCCAGCATGACTGTGCCTCAGTGCACAGAGAAGGACTAGAAAGACATGGTTTGATGAGTTCAGTGTGGCAGAACTCGACTGGCTCACAGAGAGCCCTGACCTCAACCCCATCCAGCACCTTTGGGATGAACTGGAACAGAGATTGTGAGTCAGGCCTTCTGACGCAGTGCAATTCCTCCCCCTCCCCCTTCCCCCCTGGCTTGTTTTCACACTGGCAACATTGAACCGTACCTGGGCGCTTGCGTATTTACTCGGTCTGGAACAGCAGGTGGCAGTATGCACGTAGCTGGTTTACAACCCCGCAAAGGAGGAGAAAAAAGAAGCTACCATGGCAACCACTGGGGTCATGACCTGAACGAAGATGATGTTTGTTTTGACCTGGCAAAAAGTCCATCCTGCAGCCTTGGATGATTAAAATCACTTTTTTAAGATGCCAGCAACTTCGCTCTTCATATCTGCACATCTACTACAGCTCAGAGGATTAAATGGGCTCGCGCTGCACAGATACAGCGGTTTTTGAGGTGACAGGAGACTTTTATTGCCTTTGCATCTCCTCTCATTGACTCAGACTTGTGTTCATCTGTAAGGTGAGTCACAATGGACCGTTTATTGGCTGGGTTCTGATGATTTTCGCTCTTTATTGAGGAAAAATGTGAACAAACTGCTGCACTGTGGAAAGAAGTTTAGTTTTTACGATGACGTCATAAAGCTGATACGACTTTCTGTCCTGTATCCGAGCGCAGTTGCACTCACATCTCATCCGAACCGTGCCAGAGTCCACTTGAACTGTGCCCGAGACCACCTCCCACAGTGGGCCCAGGCCCGGTGCCGGGGCGCGGTTTGTTTTCATTCACACTCCCAAAACAAACAGGACTTTGGGCTCAAGTGCACTCGGATCAGGGACCGGGCCCCTACTGTGAAAGCCACCTCAGACTCAGCTGTTCCTTGGCCAGGGCCGTTTTTAGCTTTGTGAGGGCCCTATGCAAAATGGTGTTTGGGGGCCCCTAGTTTGCCAAACTACGATAGAGAGATTCCTAATCCAGTAGATGATCCACGAACTAATGATGCATGCATGCGTGATAACCTCTTATATTAAAATTAAACAGCTTAAGTTGAACCACTCAAGGAAAATAACAAGAAAAACAAACAAACAAAAATCCCCTATATGTCAATAAATATCGAGTGTTTCTAAAAATTCTTTATTTTAAAAGCAAGCACACAACTGATGTCACTCACTAACTAGCATTCATCCGAGGCTAGCTGAGGACAAATAAACTATTTTTGTGACCAAAATGAAAAAAAACGAGAAAAAGGCATTTTTTTTATTGTTTCAAACAGGAAATGGATCTGCCAGAAAATGACCCACTCATTCCCGTGCTACCTGTCAGTGAACCTCACTCACTGCGTGACAGTAGAGTTAAATGATTTTGACTTAATTTTGCCTCAGAAACACTGGCAACAGCTCATCATTGTGGCTTATTTCAGTTTGATATCCTACGTTTATTTTAAGCATAGTTAGGGATAAAGACAGGTAATCTTAATTCTCCTCAGATGAGGCTGAACATTAAGCTCTGGGACCCCCTATTGGCTTGTGGGGCCCTAATCATTTGCATAGTCCGTGTAAAGCAAGAAACGGTTCTGTCCATGGCTGCTGTTTTTGAATATTTTGGGCTAAAAATTAGTTGCAAAGCCTGGAATCAGCCTACGCCTCCTGAATGTTGTGTGTAAAGTTGTCTCGTCTGAAGCCACCCTCCCAGTCCTTTAGAGTCAGCTTTAAAATGATTTCAAACCATTCTGTTTTCCTTTATTGTGTTTTAAGGTTAAGGTCAAGGTCAACTTTATTTATAGAGCGCTTTCAAAACAAACAGAGTTTGTACCAAAGTGCTGTACAGGAAAGTTTGAACAGAGTTCAAAACACCAAATAAAACATCATGATGTTGCAAGTGTGTTTAAGACACAGCATAGACAACATAATAGTGACATACCCGTAAGTGTGGAAGTACATATGGGTACACCACGAACACAGCAATTTACAGTGTGACAGGTCAGGGGGACAATAATGATCTCAGACAGAAAAACACACACACACATGGACACACACAAAATGGGTCGAACATAAAACAGAGGAAACAAAGACACAGAGCCAGGAGGAATTAACTATCAGAAAAAGCGAGAGAATAGAAGTGAGTCTTTAAGTGTTTTTTGGAGCAGTCCACAGAATCAGCTGATCGTATATGTGATGGTAGGTTATTCCAGAGTGTTGGAGCGGCTACTGAAAAAGCCCTGTCACCAAGTTTACGGTGTGATCGTGGGATGGTTAATAGTCCTTGATCTGATGATCTGAGGGATCTACTGTAGCTGTACTGTAGGGTGTTAAGAGTTCTTTGATGTAGCTCAGGGTGAGGTCATGCAGGGCTTTGAACACAAACAGGAGAATTTTGTATGGGATTCTATACTGAACTGGTAACCAGTGTAGGGATGCTAATATGGGTGCGATATGATCTCGTTTTTTACATCTACAGAGGAGTCGTGCAGCAGCATTTTAGTCATTTTTAAGCTTATTTGTGGTTCTTTTCTGGGAAATCTAAATCTTTCTGACCTAGAAACTGAACCACACGGCTCAGTAAAGACCAGGAAAGGATCACAGAAAATGCAGCGTGCATTAGCCTATAGCTGGTCTGTTTTGTCTCTTGCAAATTGCATCATGTCATTTTAAATAATCTAATAAGATGTTGCTGTTGAATCAGGAAGACCCTGGCTCAGCTACGGATGTGAAATTTCTCTTTTACTTTTCCATCATTTTTTGTCCACTAGAATAAAAATGTCCCCCTCTCTCCTGCATGTTTTTTCTTCTGGCCTTAATAAGAGAATAATGTGGTTTAGTTCTAGTGTAGTTGTTGTAGTTAATCATTAAGAAAGCCAAACATGCCATGCTTATTCCTTCTTCCATCCCTTCATCTGAAACCTGGAGGAAACATCCCTTTCCCCATCATTTCTCTTCTGAATGATCTCACAGTGAAAGCACTTGGAGTAATGACCAGAAAAACAAATTCATTACAGGAGAGCAGAGTGTCTTTTCCTCCAATCAACCAGAGCTCTGTTTATGCAGAAATAACCATATGATGCATTATTTTTATCCCGTTGTTCATTTTTACCATGTGAGTATAAATTATGACCTCTCAGCATTAATCTGCAGCCCGGCGTCTGCAGCGCCATCATTACATTTCCTGCTCATCAGCTTCATTGACCGGAGCAGCTGGAGCTCAGCCAGCCAGGCCGGAGCCAATTATCAGAGCTGACTGTTCACTCGCCTCCTTCACAGTCATACGCACTCAGAGACGTCACTGCTGGGTTTTCAACAAGAGGAAAATTTCATCTCCCAGGTAGCTGACGGCCCTCCTACCTGCAAGTTAGTGCTCGATCTGTTTGCATAAACTGTTTGTCATTCAGCCGTGGCCTCTCACCTTCATAATTGATTTAGTATTTAAGCCAGGAGAGCTGGAATTCATCCCACAGGTAGAATCTGCTACACCCACCAAAGGACACGATGCAAACACATGATCAGCCTTAGATACTGTGTGAGTTTCATCCCTGACCTTGGAGAAAGATGGCGCTTTATTTCAGAGCCTTGGACTGAAGATACACCATGTGTACTCTATTTGTCATCACGACTGCTCCAAGTCCACCTTCAAACCAAAACAAACCCACAAACCTTCTCTCAGATCTCTCTTTTCTCTCCCCAAGCCTGGCACTAAAACATGTTTGAACCTGATTTTGTGTCTAATTTGCATCTCTCCAACAGCCATGGCTTCATTCCAGGTTTGTCACAAATGATGTTTTTGTCCAAATAATCCAAATAATCCAAGTGTGAGATGCCAGTGCGTATTAACTGTATCTTGAGTTGGAGCCCCTCCAATCTGGAATCATCAATATTAAGCATGTCTGATGTCAGAAGGGGCTTCCTCTTAAGGAATGCAGTCAAAATATATGAGAGAAAGCAGAAGAGGCACCACCTACATGTTTACTTTTACAGTCCTCTCAGACAGGATTGCACACCTTTTAATTTTTAGCTGCAAAATCAAAAGGACGATCAGCCAACGACACCAACTGTCCTCTTTGTTTTCTTCTGTTCTTCACGTCCCTCCTGTTCTAACTTTCATGCAGGGCCGTTTCTTGCTATAGGCAGACTATACAATAGGACTTAGGACTATACTCGGGGGCGGCAGTAGCTCAGTCTGGAAGGAGTTCAGCTGGAAGGAATTGGGCTGGAGAGCGGAAGGTCGCCACCTCGAGTCCTGGTGGGAGCAGAGCTGGATCTTGGCCTGGTAGCTGGAGAGGTTACATCACGTCCTGAGCACTGTCAAAGTGCCCTCGAGCAAGGCACTGAATGCAATGAGCAACAAGGCCATCACAGTATGTGTGTGTAATATGTAAAAACAACTAAACAGTTTAAACTATGAATTTCCCTTCAGGAGACGAATAAAGTATGACTTTACTTTACAAATGCACAGAGCCCCACAAGCTACTAGGGGGGCACAAAGCTCATTCTCTCATCTGAGGAGAATTAAAATGGCCTGTCTTAAAGATTAATGTCAGAATAAAATAAGCCGTAATGATACACTGAGGGTGTTGCGCAGATTTCTGCAATATCTTAGAAATTTAACACTTAACATTACTTTAAGATAATTTAAGATTAATTTATTAAGTTTACTGTGTTTTTCCCTAAAATAAACAACACTAGTTATTTATTAAAGTGGGTATTATGCCTTTTTTCAAGGCTTTACACCATCTCTCTGATACCCACGTAGTAGCTTCACATGGTTTACAACTAAAAAAACTCCTCGTGTTTCTCACCCTTATTTTAACCTCCATCTGAAACGCTTCATTTTTGCTGCTGTCTCTTTATCACCCCCACCTCCACGGACCTGCTTTCCTCCGATTGGCCGATTTTCCGGAGGCTGGCCGGCAGCAGGACTCAATGTTTTGTGTCCACCCCCTCCAATGTGGCTAAGTTGCTATGCTGGTACTTGTAAACTTTGAATAAAGGGTCCGACTGAATAAAATATGGCAAATTTTGATCTACGTCCGTATGTGTTAGACCCGGAGTCTGATCCTGATAGTTTGGAGAGAGAGGGGGAAGAAAAGCAGCAGCAGTGAAGGATAGAGCAGGACGTCTCTGTTTGGTAAGTGTTAGTGAGTTACTAAATGGCTTTGATAATGGTGGACTTACCCCTCGCCACATTTAGCCGTGTATTTATTCATCTCTGTTCATCTTGTGGGGCGGTCTGTTCCGCTTTGCCGGCAGCACAGATGAACCAGTCAGGAGATCCTATTGCGATGACCTCATCAGTTCGCTCCATCGAAATCTCGTCTCGGGAAGATCTCAGAGAGATTCCCAATGAACTGTTTTAATCAGTTTACACTCTAATTCCAAGATTTCTGCCACATACGTTTATCTTGCGGTTTGAAAATGTGCATATGTGAAGTATGAACACGCAACATTGTGACTTTATATTTATGTTTTAAAAGTCAGATAAGTATAATGCCCCCTCTTTAAGTGTCTAATAGATGTTAAGCCTATTGTTGACCATTGTGGACTTTTGTAGCAGTGGATTATTGCTGATTCAACTGAGTTAGTTGCAGTCTCCCTCTGCACATTTATTAGAATATTTATTGTGACAGTACAGTTTCTGCCTCCATCCCTATAGCTGTGTTAAATTTTGGATGTCACAAGCTGAACTAAGTGTTTTGTAAACTATGTGATATATATGACTGTTAGCTCTGCCCAGAGAAAAAATATAGGATAACAACATAAATAATGTAATATGAGAGGTTATCATGACTGCTGTCTGTTTTGCTCATGAAGTGTAGTAGATTGTGGCATGTTCGTGGATTATTGAATGGATTAGGAATCTCTCCATGGTAGTTTAGCAAACTAGGGGCCCCGAAACAGCATCTTGCATGGGGCCCTGAAAGGGATAGAAATGGCCCTGCTTTCATTAAACTGTTGTCAAAAGAGTTAAACTACTAAACCGAAAGAAAAGAGGTGATTGTTATTTTGCAGAGCCAAAGGAAATGCTTCTTATAAACCAGCGTGCTGTTCTCTGATAATGTGTTTCTAACAGGGTTGCCTGCTTGGCTCTGCTGTCTTTAATTTTGGAGTTTTTTTCTTGTGTTTATTTCTTATATATTATTTCATTATTTTCTTTAGATGGATGAATATGACACAGACCACTGAATGAGAAAAGTTGTTGCACACCTGCCGGGCGTGAACAGCTCAGTTTTTAGTTCTGTTATTGAGTTGGTGCTCATCTAGAGCTCTCCTGTCAGCTGATTGTTCGTGTAAACGTACAGGTATGTAGTCCTATCGCCAGTGTTGGGCAAGTTACTGAAAAATAGTAACTAGTTACAGTTACTAGTTGCTGCTTGCAAAAAGTAACTGAGTTAGTAACTGAGTTACTGCATTGTAAAAGTAACTAGTTACTTTAAAAAGTAACTCAAACAAACTTTTATTCTTCAGTTCTCATTGTAGCCTACACATCACATTCATTTGTGTTGTTGTGGCAGTGTGAGGGGAAATAACTCTATTTTCACATAACATTGTAGCCGTTATCATTATGTTGTAAAGGGGTGAAGCATTAGAACTCAGTAGAAATTTTTCTCAACTTTTGACACTGTTAAAACATTTGACACTGTTTAAGAAGTCTAAAATAGATGTACTCTATTGACAGCTGCTCTCTAAATGTCTTTCTGCATCACGGTCCCTCACTTCTTATGTGTTTTTTCCTTATTATTTTTTTGAAGGCAGCAGACTCTACGGCTTACATCAGCGTGTCTTTAACGACATACCTTGCCATTAGTCCGTTAGTGCTGCCTTGGTGACACACAGTGCAGCTGGCGGTGGTTTAAAATCCAGCCCCGGTTGTTTGGATGGTCTGCCGGGCTAACGTGAGTTGTACCTGGGTTAGCAGTGTTTGTAGCATCCGACTCTCTGGAAACTAGCTTAGCTGTAGCGTGTGTTTTACTCAGTACTTCATAAGGTTGGAATAACTGTTCTTGGTGGTAGGAAAGTTTTACTTCCCTGTTCTTTTATCCCGAGGAAGGAAAAATAATGCTGGTGTTTCCAAGACAGAGCGCTCACGTTTGAGTGCTCAGCCATGATGTGTGTGTGCTTCAGTGCCTGTGTTTGTTTGTGTGTGTCCGCAGAGGCTCTATTCTCTCCCAGGATGCTGGTGTCCTTACGGCCCTGTTGTCCCATGAACTGGATGTTTACTGACCTTCATCAACTAGTGGTCGGCTGTAAAAGTAACGAGTAACGAGTGATTTAAAGGGATACTTCAACATTTTGGCAAATTCGCCCATTGCCATAATTCCTATAGTCTTAGTAATAGGTTTGTTACCTTCAGTTGTCGGTGCAAGCTATTTTTAGATCGGCGCTGCCGAGTTCAGACCTGCTGTGCCAACTCATTGTAAGCTTTGCTTTGCTTTCCCTCATCAAACTCATCAAATACACAATCCAACAATTCCAAAATGCTCTCGTGGACAAGTTGTGACCTGCACATTCACCACACTATGAAATAATCGTGGAACATTATGAGACGGAGATGTTTTAAAGCTAAATGCAAAGCCTGAACTACACTCCAGACATGGCTGCTGCACTGTGTCACTCCGCCCAGTGGTTTACTCAAGAAATAGTTCCAAGTATTGGCTTCACGTGTCGTAATGTTACATAATTATACGTTATTATTTCATAGCGTGGTGAATGTGCAGGTCACAACTTGCCCACGAGAGCATTTTGGAGTTGTTGGATTGTGTATTTGATGAGTTTGATGAAGGAAAGCAAAAAATACCGTCTGCTTACATTGAGTTGGCACAGCAGGTCTGAACTCGGCAGCGCCGATCTAAAAATAGCTTGCACTGACAACTAAAGGTAATGAACCTGCTACTAAGACTATAGGGTTTATGGCGATGGGTGAATTTGCCAAAATGTTGAAGTATCCCTTTAAATTCTCAGTAATTGTAACAGCGTTAATGACTTTAAAAAGAAATGTGTTACACTGCTAGTTACTTGAAAAAAGTAATGGAGTTACTGTAACACGTTACTTCGTAACGCATTACTCCCAACACTTACTATCGCAGACAGCTCTGTCTCCCTCATTTTTGCTTTTTCTCTGACAAAGCTATTAAGAAAGTGTGCTGCCATTATGATTCCTAAATCTTATGACCATTGCTCTACGCTTTTGTTACCAATACATCAACCTTTCAAAGTTACGCCTGTTTCATCCTAGGAGTAAAAGTACATAACATTAAACCAAGGCGTACGACCAGCTGGTGCACTTGGCCTCTGGTGTGTGGTCTCAAGGTCTAGACCACTTATTCTCAAAGTCTGGGTCCTGACCCATGGGTTGGTTGCGGGAGCTTTATTTTGGGCCATCATATGAGTGTCAGACTTTCCCTCTACAGTATTAAATGTTTCATTTATGTAGGCAGTACACATTAAAGCTACATGGGGGAGCCACTGGGTGGCTGGAGGGCTAAAATCACAGTCATGGATGCATGACTGATGAATTAAACTCACTGTTCCAGATCAGGCAGCTACTGAAGACCCAAGGGGCTGAGCATATGAACAAAGTCTACATGACTGATGTGAAGTGGCCCTGTCCAGGCTTGTGATACAGAAATTGCAGATCAGGACCAGAGTAGATATTTGGGTAAGCCAAGCTAGCACCAGTCAGCAGCTCAACCAACCAGCTGAGGACTGCAGAAGACAGACTGGAAAGCAATCATACTGACAGCAAAGTAAAGATTGGGTCACCGGAGAAAAAAGTTTTGGAAACACTGGTCTGGTGTGTACATTCAGGGTTTTTTTTGATTTTTAAAAATCAGTTAAATCTGTCCTTATGTCTGTGGTTAAGATTTAAAAAAGGCCTTTTTTCAGACAGTTCGGACAAAACCTTGAACCTTTAGGTAAAGCTTGGCTAAATGACCTTAAAGAAAGTAGCTAAGTAAATCCAGATAAACCTTTAGCTGTAGTCCTAACTGACGTGAGCTTCAGTGTCAAAAGCAGCTGATTACACTGAATCATATTGTCGTTTTCTCACAAGTGATGCAGTGCAACATTTTCCCTCCATCGCCCTGCTCCTGCTGTCATGTTAAGAAGGCTGAGGAACAGGGGAAAGAGGGAGATGACAAGGCACCTGGAGTATCCAACAGGAAGATTCTCCTTCCTCACTCTCAGGTGACAACAGAGCGGGTAATAACCTGCAGCCCTAACAGTCCCAGTTCTGCATTCATTTGGTCTATTTCTCCATGTTCTCATGAAGCTTAGGGACACAGACCAAACGTTGCAGTACCAGCAGTGATGACAGGGGGCAGTGTTGAGCAATGTAGCCAAAAATTCAAGGCAGAGCAGCCAAGTGCAATGAAGAAGAATCATTTAGCCTGTGTGCTTTTGTGCATCTCCGTGTCCTTACCCACTGAGATGGTCCACACAGCCATGATCTTGAGTCGGGCCTTGGTGTGGGAGTTGAAGCGGCTGTGGTGGATTGGGTTTCTGATGCCGATGTATCGATCCAGCGAGATGGCGCACAGGTGCATGATGGATGCCGTGGAGAACAGGACGTCCAGGTAGATCCAGATCGGACAGAGGTCGGAGGGCAGCGGCCACCCGTAATCTGTAGAGGGGAGAGTTAGATGAGGATCTGTCAAAAACGTTCAACACCTTTTTATTTCTCATCGGGAGTCACTCTCATGGATCTCCTCACATTTAGGACATAAAAACTCCACATTTTAGGACGTTTTTCCTGGACCACATGATGTAAGAAAAGATGATGTTTGCTACTAAGTGTGAGTGTGAATTCTTTCTCTTTACTAATCCTCTGGCTCAGCTAATCCAGACGAGCTCAGAGTTAAAGAGGAGGTTTATAGAGTATCTCTTCTATATTCACATAGAGCATCTGTGTGCACCCCTGATCACTCTCTCCACAAAGAGAGCACAGATCTTAAGTTAATTGAATAAATTTTGTAAACATTTGCTTTAAATAACAATGAATTTATATGAATATAGACAAACTCTATCATGCACTGTATGAACATGATTTAAGTTCTGTTTCATTATTTGAGACACAGAGTAAGCAATGCACTGTCCCTGTAAACCGCTGGCTTTCTGCAAGAAACTGTGCCTGAGTTTGTTGTTTAGCTGGTTTCCAACCTGGGGTCCGGGACCCCCCAGGGGGGTGCCAGAGATCTTAAGTGGGGCACGAGGCTTTGTCTGCTCTGAGGCTGCCAAAATTAGATTTGCAAATATTGACTAAAACCATGATAAAGTGGTTATTAAGTATTTTATACAGAGGTCTTTTGACAAAAAAGCATGCTTTTTTTTAGTGTTTTATCAGTGAAACAATAAAAATTTATGTTGTTTTCAATGGCAGTGTGTCACTTTTTCTTCTTTCTTGGGTCCTGGGGGGAGTGTTTAAGGTCTTTTGAGAGGAGGAGATTGGAGGAGAAACAGAATTAAAGAGCTCTGACCTGATGGACCAGATATCAGGATGAAGCAACAAAGCTGTGACAGAGGGAGATGGTCCACTGATGGCATATTAAACCAATAATAATAAGTAAATCAATCCATAAATAATAGTTCTGTGTTTAACATTTTTGCAGCATTCAGGTCTGGCATTTTTATTTTTTTTTTTACTATTGAAGCAGTGACTACTTGCACTTTATGTCTTTTGTAAATGTTTCTATATAAAATAAACATTCAATTAGCACTTTAACATGATATTGTCATGTATTGAGTTGGTTTGTGGTAATGTGTGATAAGTTGACTGTGATAAGAGTTAGCTACTTGTGACCCTTATTATAGCCATCTTATTTGAATATTTGTTCACCAACCAAACAAATGCAGATGTAAAAAAGGCATATTAATATAACTAAACTCAGGATGTAGTAACATCTGTTGAAATACCTTACAGACATAGCATATGGGATTAGGATTTTGTTGTAGCCCCCCCAAAGAAAAATGCACCAGCCACTGTGTGGTAGAGTGATTAGCTTGGATGTAGCTGTAGTATAGAAGCAGTTTTATCACAGCGGGACTACATTTGTTTATTAAAAGAGCAAAGAACCACACTGAAAGCTTTTCATGTCACAGAAGGTATTTTCACTCTCATCTTGACTTCAGCATGATGCCAAAAAGCTCCACTGCTCCTGAACTTTGACCTCCAGCCTGCCAAGTTCACAGAGAATCAGAATCAGAATCATTTTTTATTGTCATTGTACAACGTACAATGAAATTGTTTTTGCAGTTCCATTCAGTGCTCGAGCAGTTTCTCATTTAATATTGAAACTGCTCTGGGATAGGTGCTGTTTTTCAGTCTGTTAGTTTTGGTTCTTATTGTCCTGAACCATCTTCCTGAGGGTAGCAGTTGGAACAAGTGATGTGCTGGGTGGGATGAGTCCTTCAGGATGCCCAGGGCCTTCCTGTGGCAGCGGGACCTGAACAGCTCCTCTAAGGAGAGGAGAGCACAGCCTGTGATTTTCTGTGCTGTGTTGATGACCCTCTGGGGAGCTGTCTTCTCCTGAGCACTGCAGCTGGAGAACCACACTGGGATGCAGTATGCCAGCACACTTTCAATGGAGCATCTGTAAAAAAAGACACCAGCAGCTCCTTGGCCAGGGCACTGCTCTTCAGGAAGTGGAGTTGCTGCTGTGCCTTTTTGATCAGCGCTGTGGTGATTGCAGAGCTGCACATGCCTACTACCTCATTTTGTTTTGTCACTTTGATTGATCTGTAATCAATACAACAGACAGAACGTCTCATCACTGTAACTAATGTTTAAAAAACTCTGTAAGTCTGCAAATGACTTTTTTTGACTTTGCATCGCTGCATTCAACCATGCCTCAACCACCCTCAGGTACGATAGGGGTCCCTGTCTCTCTCACTTTTATTTTGGGGGTCGTGGGCAGAAAGGCTGAAAAGCCCTGGTGTTAAGAGAAGATCAGCACTTTAGAAAGTCACATCATAAACTAGAAAAGCACCCAGAGAACGGAGACCTCCACCATTAGCCCTATCTCCCAATAGTAAAGAATCCTTTAAAAAATTCCTGGATCCAGACGGTGATCTGGATCACTCCCAAAATCAGTTCTTCCTTATGCCATTTCTGACATTTCCTGAAAATTTCATCAAAATCCGTCCAGAACTTTTTGAGTTATGTTGCTAACAAACTAACAAACCCTGCTGATCACATTACGTCCTTGGTGGAGGTAAAAACAAAGAGAATAGACAAATAGGATCAGGGTCCCAGTGTTCACATGTAAGATGCAGCTCTTTAAAGCAGCTCCTTCAAGACCAAACTCATCACTATTTTCCTGCTGGTCTGCCTTCACATCAGTAACATCATCCGTGCCCAGGCACAGCTGCACATGTGTACAGTCTTATACAGTAGGTGGCTGTATGAATGCATTATGTCAGCCAAGAAGAAGAATGAAGAAGCAACCATAGAAACCTCTTGGGTCACCTTACTTTCCTGCAGCTCCGGTTTTGCTTCATGACTTCCTCGTCAGATTTTAAACAGAGAAACAGAGAAGGACTGTTAGCTACACCAGCAGACCCCAAATAAGATCCTGCTCCCAGGGACTAAACTTTTAACAGATGACCACTGACTAGTTCAGAGGTCAGAAGACTATGACTTTAATTCTTTATTTGAGCTAAAAAGGTTTGAAGACATCATAAATATAACAGACATGGTTAATGAACACTAGAATCCCCCTGTGAGAGCATATTTACATCTGTTCTAAAGGCTTCAGCTGTGCAGCAGTGACAGTCTGCATGCACTTGTTGCTCTCCTGCAGCCTCCTGCAGACAGATAATCACACAGTGATAAATACAGTGAGTCATACACATGAAACACGGCTGCAGGCTTTAAAATACTCTCCAGATAAATCCACACAGTCTGGCTGCAGCAGCACACACATTCTCCTAAAACACACAAACACCTCCCTCACAGCCTCAGAGCTGCTCCAGATCTAAAAATAGACCCATAAATTGATCCTGAGGGCACTCAGCTGACAGTAAATATGATTTTATATGATATTGCGACTATCGATGAAGGCAGCACAGAGGGTTTAATGACCTATGAAACAAACAGAGGAAGAGTTATTAATAGACACGGTTACATAAAGGAAATTCTAAGACTCAGCAGCACAAAGAAGAGAAAATAAGAGCGTAAAAACATGAAATACTGCATAAATGACACTGTTGTTACCGTAGAAATGAATTCAACAAGTCTGAATGAAAGCAGCTACAATAATAAGGGAAACTGAAGTCTGTTTTAGACTGGGTATGTGAGACAATTGCTGGAATTTCCCTTTAGTTTGCTTAACAAGTCAGAGGTTTAGGACCACCTTCATGAGTGTTCCTGATACACACATCTCACACATGAAGAATCTAGATCAGGGGTGCCAACTAAACCACGGCAGGGGCCGGATGCTGAACTTGGGTCTAACCTGAGGGTCAATATTTAACCATAAAATGTCAACCTTATTTTCGCCAGGAATGAACTATGGGGGTACAAACACTTGGCACTGATGATGAATGATTTTGGGATCAAAAGGTGAAGATGGTACTTTAAAACTCAAAATCTTAGATAAAAAGTGAAAATTATAAGTTTAATAGGTAAAAACACAACATTTAAAGTCAAAATAATGTTTTTAAAAGGCAAAATATGAGAGAATATTAAAACCATGAGTTTTAAAAGTACAAAACTGAGATAAAATTCAAAATCATAATTTTTAACAGTCAAAATATGAGGTAAACATTGAAATCATGCGTTTCAACTGTCAAAATATGAAATAAAAATTAAAAATCATGCATTTTTAAGGTAAAAAAATGAGATAAAATTTAAAGTTAGGAGTTGAAAAAGGTCAAAATATCAGATAAAAGTCAAAATCATGATTTTAAAAGGTCAGAAAACTGAGATAAATTAAAAAACATTAGTTTTTAAGGTTAAAAATTTAGATAAAAGTCAAACTTATTACTTTAAAAGGTTTAAATAGGATTTAAAATGTAAAATTATGAATCTAAAAGGTAAAAATATGAAATAAAAAGTTAAAACCATAACTTCTAGTCATAACTGTGAGATGCAAAATTTCAAATTTAGAGAAAACACTAGTTTCTTCCCCACGTTCCTGACTTTTTATCAAATTATTCTCATTCTTTACTTCTTCTAATTTTTATGACTCAGCAAGGATGTTCTAAATAATCAATGTTAAGTTTATATTTTTGTACTGGAGGAAATCTGCAGACCTCATACTGGTGGGCCAGTTATAATAAAAATATCATATGATCTGGTGGGCCGGGTATAACTGCACCATGGGCCGGATTTGGCCCCCAGGCCTTGAGTTTGAGACCTGTGATCTAGAGAATAGAAAGCGTGCCTATTGATTCTGCAAGTCACATGCAGCTTTTGGCCAAAACAGACAGAAAATGATGGATAAAAGGTCAGTATGGCATTTATGTCCACATCTCAGGGGTGTGATAAGACAATTAGCTCGTAAGACAAAGCGAACCAAGACAAGATGAGACAAGAGCAGATCTGTGCAGTAGTGATCCTAACGTTAACGGTAGATCAGACGTCTCTTTGATATTGCAACACAAAGGATTTGAGAGTGTCGGGGGGCAATTTCCAGTTCGACTTCACATCATAAGAGCCGCGTCTGCATTTATGCAGCCTGTTGATCCATGAGACCTTTTTCACCTCGACGAAAAATCTTGTTATGTTTCAGTCTTCAGACCCCGCCCACATCGATGTTTGATGACCCTGATGAAGGCCACATGCTGAAATGTGCAGGGCTAATAAAGTCGTTCTCTAAACTTGTCCTGTTGATGAAGCTTTCTGTTTCCACATCGGTAGAAAACGTCACAGGGAAGATAAATGCAGTTAGAGTACACTTCCAGTTTGTGATTTTCAAAGTAAAAGCCTGGTTCAGCATTTCATAGATGAAGACCCCTTTGTTTGTGCTGAGTGCTTTATTCTGATTTTTTCCTGGCTCAGTTCAGCTTCACAACAAATCAAGTCATTTGTAGGGACAAAGACAGGCAGTCGGCGTTATCATATTGTATTGTACTATATGGTGTCATGGTCTTGTGTGTTTCTGACATGATTATGTCCTCCTTGTGTTTGTATATCCTGCGTTCCCTTGTCCTCGTGTGTGTGCGTGTGAGTTATTCCCAGTTTACTTTTCTAGTGTCTCTAATTCTTTCCCTCCCCATGCTCATGTTTCCTGTCTTCATTTGTAGTTTGCTTCCCTTGTGTGTCTGTTGTCCTCGTGCCCTCGTGTTTTTCCCTCCACCCTGATTGTGCTCATTAGGCTCACCTGTGTCTCGTTCCTCACACCTGAGTCCAATCACCCCTAGTGTATTTAGTTTGTGTGTGTCTTGCAGTCCTTTGTCAGTTCATTCTGTGATGGTTTCTTAAAAAGGTTAACAAAAGCAAAGCAAGGCAATGTACGAAAAAATCAAAAACTGACAGAAAAACCAGAGGAGGACATGAGGGAACCCTGGAGACACACAGATGACATCTACATTGTTATATGTGTATTTGATATGTACAATTTCCCATCATATGTCAATGATTGTATGCTCCTACTGTATTACTGTATCATTGCAGTGGCAGCTTGACTTCATAGCATGTGGTAGTTAAGCTGCTGCTTCTTCACACTGACAGATGGTTTGACTATCTGATCAGGATTGCTCCTGGGTACCTCGTTTTGGAGGCAATGCCAAACTGGAAGGAGACCTCAGGGTAGCTCCAGAACCAGCTGTAGGGATTATACAATACCTACATAGAGTATTCACCCTCTTGGATGTTTTACTCTTTTATTGATGTTAGAAATCAACCATGCAACTCAGAAATAAAGGTTATTGACAAGCATAAGTCAGGGCATGGATACAAAAAGATTGCCAAGGCTCTGAACATCCCCCAGAGTTCAGCTAAATCCACCAAGACACCTATGACTACTCTGAAGGAGTTTCAGCTTCAGCAGCTGAGATAGGAGAGTCTCTGCAGACAACAACTGTTGGCCGGGTTCTTCACCAGTCAGAGCTTTATGGGAGAGTGGCAAAGAGGAAGACACTGTTGAAGAAAACTCTGATTCAATCTGGGCTAGAGTTCACTGAAAAGCATGTGGGAGACTCCATGGACAAGAGGAAGAAAGTTCTTTGGTCTGACCAGAATGGAGCTTTTTGACCATCAGACAAGATGCCGAACACTGACATCACCACAAACACACCATCCCCACTGTGGAGCACGGTGGTGACAGCATCATGCTGTGGGGATGCTCCTCAGCAGCAGCATCCAGTGGGGATGCTCCTCAGCAGCATCATGCTGTTGGGATGCTTCTCATCAACTGGCCCTAGAAGGCTTGTAAAGTTCTCATAGGAGCCAGTTGAGGGGGTCTGGAGCTCCTGGTCACTTTTTTTTGGAGGTCTTATGGGCACACCCTACTTGGGGAGACCTTATGGTACTCAGAACATGCTGGAAAGCTTACATATTTTTAGAAACAGCTCAGAATACTCCAGGAGGAGTGTGAAAATGTTGTAGGGGAGAGGGATGTCTAAGTGGACTTGCTTGGCCCCCTACCACTGTTAGACTGGATAAGGAAATGAAGGGATGGATGGATGATGTTGGTCTCAGTGAATAAACTTGAAAATGACAGTCTGATTGTGTAAATGACAAAAAAGTGTATCTTTTGTTCCTAACGATGGAGCTGTGAATATTAGTCACTCCTAATGAAGACAGCTGTTAAAGAAGTCCAAACTTTTTGTCCTTTTTGATAATTCAGGAACAAACACATGCACAAAGTACGACTTTAAAATACCAGAATAAAACCTTTTCTTCCTTTGTCTCCTGATAGTCTACATCCTGTGACTTTGCATTTTCTCTACAAACTTTGAATCTGTTCTTTTTCATCAGAGAAACGGCCTAAAATCACCCAAGTGCCAGCCTACAGACACGTCATTACATCAGCTCATACGTGTGAAATTTAACTCCAACTCAAAGTCCAAGAAGGGATTTGAAAAGGCTCAATTTTGGAGATTTTTCTGGTGTCACTGCTGCCTCAGAAACCCCCGAGGGCGTTGATAAAAATAGACGGAGAGGATTAGACAGATCATCAGTGGAGTGTTCATCGTATTCAGACAGAGGAGGAATCGTTCACACCTCCCCCTCATTCATTCCCTCCAAACGACAGGTGAGGGATGACCTGGTCCGAGATTTTACTTTTCTGTGAAGATGACTCATCTGTTCTGATCCATGTCACCATGGTCACCACAGCACTCCTGCCACTGTCACCACCATCATCATCATCAGCATCATCATCATCATCATCATCAGCATCATCATCATCATCATCCTGGTCTCTGATTTCCTCTTTTTATGCCAGCGTCCATCATCAGTCTTTTTGTCCTTCTGTCTCAGTCCTGTTCGTCTCTTTAACCCTCATTTACATCTCGACAGCTTTTACCGACACGATGACTTGCTCTTTGTGTCTTCTGCTTGTCTCTGGTTTTTAGCATCCATTTTAGTATTTCCCAAATAACAGAACATCTAAACTGTGTGTGAACATCAGCATTAACTCAGCATGAGGAGACGTTTGTGCACTGAATCAATGCTGATAAATGCTGATTTACAGTCCCTGCAGCCATCCTTTTCTGGACTGAATGACAGAAAAACCTCTGAGAAGTGAAGCCAAGACAGTGTCCCAAGTGTTGATGGGTGTTCACGTTTTCTCCAGAAGTAGGTTCAGCTGCTTGTCAAGCGTAGGGCTGGCTTAACACACGACAGTTCTCAGATCTTTTTATTTTCTAAAGGTTATTTTTTGACTGTTTGCCTTTATTCTGATAGGACAGCTGAGGAGAGACAGGGAACAAGGGGAGAGAGTGGGGGGCTAGAGTTAAACTGTGGTCCAAGGACTCTAGCCTCTATAAATCAGCACCTGTTCTACCTACAGAGCTAAACCTGCACCCAGGGTTAATCCTCTCACTAGACCCTTGGTTCTACACTTGGGTCAGGAACCAAAAACTGTTTGTGAAGCCTTTTTCTCTGGGTTGCAGATATGTGCCTGAAAAAGAGCCTATAAAGTCTGTGATGTGCTTTTATTTTGAAGGAAATGTCAATCTCCGTTTTTTCGTTCCTTTTGTTGTCCCATGCCGTGGCCAGAGGGGACGACTGGACTCCTTTGTGTCGACCTCTTTCGGGGACATTTTTGGGAATCATTGTTAGACTGTGTGTCTAATGTTCATGAGGGCAGTGATGGGGAGGATACAGAGAGCTACAGATATTTATGCTGCATACAAGAGCAGCAGCTGCACTTCTACAGGCACCTGGAGCACTTTCCCAGGCCTGATCCAGCTCTAGCTGGGTACCTGGGACCAGACCGTGAGGGACCACAGCATCATAGAGGGGTCTGGGGGAAACCTGGAGAGTTACAGTTGCAGCAAAAATCAAAAGCATGGTAAAAAAAATCTGACATATCCAGGCTGAGATGCAGATGTAGCTGCATTTCATTTTCCAGTCGGTGATGCTTCCCGGTCCGCCTCTCTCATTGGTGTTTGTAGGTATTCTGTTGGAGGCAGAATCATAAATATTAAACATGTTTGATATCATTAATTCTAGGTCAGGCTAGTGTATGTGTGTGTGTGTGTGTGTGTGGGTGTGTGTGTGTGGGGGTGTATTTGCTAGTGACGTCACACACTTTAGGGTTATTGGGACAAATAATCATGCGACAAGTCTTTAATCAAAATATGCCTCCAGGATTGTTATTGGGGTTGGGGGTGAAGATGTAATTGATCGGTGACAGACTAACTGATGAAGAAATTAGCCTGAGGAAGCCTTCTTAGAACACCATCATAGAACGAAAAACCCCGAGAGGAGCAGATAGATCAGGGCTGACAAACTCAATCACAGCAGGGGCCGGATTCTGGATTCAGGTCTAACCTGAGGGCCTAACAGGGTCACCTATTTCACTAGTAATAGATATGAAAAAAAAAACATAGCAATGATGATAAATGATGATGATTGAAATTTAAAAAGTTAAAAAGATAATTTTAAAGGCTCACATCTGAGAAAAGTCAATTTATTAGTTAAAAAAGTTTAAAACATGCAATTGAAGTTGAAAAATAATGTTTTTAAAGGCAAATATATAAGAAAGTCAAAATCATGAGTCTAAAAGGTTAAAATATGACTGAAGCTCAGCTCCTGCTGGGATAACAACAGGACAAATGCTTACAGTATAAATTCATAGCTCTGTTTTTCTGTGGTTTTCAGGAGATGTAAATATACGTTCTTTTTGAGGAGATGGAGAATAAATCGCCTGGTGCTGCAGCTTCATGTAGCGAGCAACAGTAGCTGTTACTGTTCTACGTTCCCCTGCGCCTGAAATCTCTCCCTGTTCACTAAATATTGAATATGCCTTTCTGTATTATACACTATAGAATGCACTCATGTTTTCCCACAATGCATTGTGAAAAAAAAACAATGGTCAAAAGTCTTGCAATATTTCCAGTTTCCAGTTTTCAAATACAGTCATGGATGAAAGTATTGGCACCCCTGGAATTTTTCCAGAAAATACACCATTTCTCCCAGAAACTGTTGCAATTACAAATGTTTTTGGTATACATGTGTTTATTACCTTTATGTGCATTGGAACAAAACAAAAAATCAGAAGAAAAAAGACAAAATTGACATAATATTACACAAAACTCAAAAAATGGTCAGGACAAAATTAATGGCACCCTTTTAAAACTGCGGGTAAATCATTCTATGTGATGCTTGTTTAAACTCACCTGTGGCAGTAACAGGTGCTGGTAATCTAGAAACTAGGGGTGTCAACGACTAAGGTTTTTCATAGTCGAATCCAATTCATCAGATTTTGCCTTTAGTCGACTAATAGTCGAACAGCGTTAACCAGGAAAACCTCACTTAGATTAAAATTCTGCTTTACGAGAAAGCTCTGGTCAAACTTTCCCTGCAGAGTCCCCAGCAAAACTGAGCACACGCAGAGAGATAGATTTGCTTTGACATCATCAACTGTGGCTGATCTCCCTGGACGTGGACAGAAGAGAAAAACTGACAAAAGAGTGAAATGCAGGATAGTTGGAATGGTGGATAAACATCCTCAGTCAACTTCCACACAAATTCAGGCTGTCCTGTAGACTCAGGGTGCAAAAGTGTCAGCTGGGACCATACGTGGTCATCTGAATGAGATGATATGGCAGGAGACAGAGGAGAACCCCACTGCTGACAAAGAGACATAAAAAAGCCAGACTGAAGTTTGCAAAAATGTACCCGAGTAAGCCTCAATCCTTCTGGGAGAACATTTTGTGGATAGATGAGACTAAGGTAGATCTTTTTGGAAAAGCAAGTCATTCTACTGTTTACAGAAAACAGAATAAGGCCTACAAAGAAAAGAACACAGTACCTACAGTCAAACATGGTGGAGGTTCAAAGATGTTTTGGAGTTATTTTGCTGCCTCTGGCGCTAGGTGCCTTGACTGTGTGCAAGGAATCATGAAACCTGGAGACTATCAAAAGATTTTGGGCTGCAATGTAGGGCCTAGTGTCAGAAAGCTGGGTCTGCGTCAGAGGTCATGGGTGTTCTAACAGGACAATGACCCCAAACATAGCTCAGAAAGCACCAAGAAATTGTTGGAGACAAAGCTGGAGAGTTTTAAAGTGGCCAGCAATGAGTCCGGATCTAAATCCCATTGAACACCTATGAAAAGATCTTAAAATTGCGGTTGCAAGAAGGCACCCTTCAAATCTGAGAGGCCTGGAGCAGTTTGCAAAAGAAGAGTGGTCCACGTTATGCAGTTCTCTATGGAGTTTAGTCCTCGTAGAGGCTACGTCACGTGTTTTGTTGCTCTGATTGGCCCCTAAAGATGTAACAGACAGAACATCCATCAAATCACCCTCCAAGTTTTTTTTTCAAAGGCTCTGCCTTTTCCCAAACACTGGCTATGAGAGGTTTACCAGATAGATGTGTGAGACAAACCCATCTGGCATGTCAGGTTACCAGTCCAGCTGTTATTGGGCTAATAACCCCTGCAATGGATCAGACAAGTCACATAAATGTTTCTGTCATTGTTCGACAGGGAGGATGGCAAAGAGAGACACTAATGATTTAAATAAATGTTCCTGACTGGAATGTGCAGCATCATATCTGACAAATCTTTACAGAAGGGTCCTAACATGTCAGTGTGTGTTCACCATGATGGATCAAACATTCAGCAAACAAACATTGTGACTAAATGAACTGAAATAGCTAGTCTGCATACATGAGCTGAAACCAATCTAGAGTTAGTGTTGGTAGCCGATCATTATGCCAGGTTTAAAGAGTCTGTTCAGTGTTTACTCCACATGTTTCTGCCTTAAAGACTAACTCAAGCAGTGATGTTTCTCCTTTATTTTCAGTTCTCCCATCGAGAAGCACAAAGAGCGAACAGAATCTGCCCTCAGGGACTGATAAAGTGTCACATTATGGGCTGAATGAGCTGTAATGGTGCTGACCTGGAACAGGACTAAATTATCTTCTCAGAGAAATTCTTTCACCACAAAGACAGAAAGCACCCAAACGCTCCCAGAGGACCTACTGGGCTGGCTCTCCTGCTGCTGCTGCAGACTTCTTTTTCTAAATCTGTCGCTATGGTTTTTACTTTTCCACATGTTCCTCTCACAGACGCTGGCCTCTCTGTCCTTTGGAAGGAGGAGAGAGTGTAAGAGATACTGCAACATGTCTGACATGGTGTCTCAGGACCCGAAAATTAAAGACATTCAGTAGCAGCATCTATCTGTAAAGTATGACCGCCTCTCGCTGGAGTGGAGCGATGCTAAGAATGGAGAGCATCCATCACTCTGTGATGTGGAACAATGATCAGTTAGCACAGTGCATCTACTAAAGTAAGTTTCTAGTCTTCAGAGCAGAGCCAAAGACATACCTCAACAACATACAGAAGCCCCATCCACTTCTCTGGACCTGAGCTCATCTGAGGGGGGACTAAGGTAAAATGGTCTGATAAATCCACATTTCATTTTGTTTTGGACAAAGGCTAAAGAGGAAGAGGAGCATCCAGACTGTTATCGAACATTGTCCAGATATTTTAGTATGCTGAAGCATTAAGATGGGCTCTATGAACACATCGCTTCTGCATTTGGCATTAGGCGGCTCTCAAACTTCCAGTCGGGAGAGTGAATGCAGAAGAGAATGCCGTATGATGGCAGATTTGTTGCGGTGTTGCTGTTTGCATAAGTTACCCAAGCTGACCCATGGGCCCCATGGGAATGTGACACATGTTAATGGACACTTCTGTGGATTTGAATGGACAGAAGGAACATCCCCCTTTACAAGATTTTATTTTCCATTAATTTGTATATTAAGTAGTTCAGTTCCAACCTCATATATTCATGCATAATGACACTGGCAGAGTTCTAGCAGGATTATTTGTTGTAAAAGTGAGTAAAGGTTACACAGGTACTGTTTGGGGCTGCTGAGTGGTCTTGCTGCCGCACGGTTGCGTGTGCGTTGCTCGGTCAACCGTGATGTGCGCTGGTACGATGCCACGCTAAGCTGATGTGCTTGTGTTCTTGTATTTACAGTCAAAGTTTATTAAACAAACCCATGCACGCCTGGGCGTCCCTGTTTTTGTTCAAGTGCGCAACACTCGCATGCAGCTGCTCGGCTATTGAAACCCATCCATGGAGCTCCTGCTGCAGTTTTAGTGTTTACATTAATGCCAGTAGAAGTTCAGAACTCTTCAGCAATGAATCAACAGAAACGTGGAGACTTTTAGTTGCTGTTGTTCCTAAACTCTTCCACTTTCTAATAATACCTCTTACAGATGATATCTCGAGAAACCTGCATGCACCATAACCTGCTGAACTGTACACAGCTTTATGAAGTCCAAATACAGCAGCAGAAACCCGGCATTACTTACTTCAACAGTGCCTCCAGTCCTCAGGCAGCTGCTGTAACACAGAAGTAAATATGCTCTGTCCCAACTAAAAAGTATATTTTCTAAAAAATGGGAGGGATGACGCTGCTCCTAAATGTCTCATTTACCTTTAAAACCTCACAGACAAACCAGGAATCACCTGAACATATTTATCAGACATTTACCTTTTTACTGTCCCCTCATTTCCTTTTTAAAATTCATAAACAGTTCTTTTTTCTTTTAGTTACATTCAAGCAATAATATTCAACGTAACTGAAGTTCCTTATTTCCTTTACAATGAAATCAGCTCTGTGTCCAAACAAAAAGCTTATTTTATTGAAACACAAAAGCTTAAACAAAAGAGCAATTTTTCTGACACATTAAAGTCTGATTTAGGATGAAGACAGGAGAAGAGCTTACAGGTAATCTCCATGCAGCATTTGAACATCTAGTTACCTAGAAACAACTAACAGATATGTAAAGCATCCGTTTTGGGTTTATTTTCTTGGTTTAATTATTCAAAACGAACAGAGAGCTCCAGTGGGAACAGCAGCTTTATTCTGCAGCATTTTTGGTCATTTATCTGCTGATATTGACGGCTCTTTGAGGTCGTCTTCACTCTGGTACTGTACTTGTAGTTTCAGAGAGTTGGACATGAGCAGAAAGAGCCGTAGCATCGATCAACTGACAGACCCGTGAAGATGGTTGATGGCTCGTGTCGTCTCTCGGGGATGTCAGATGACGGTGACTGAACAGGTTAACCAGAGAGGAAGATGTCATGTGACATGACCTGAACTTTCTCTGTCACTGCGAGGAACAAGAATGACAACAGGAAGAGATGTCAGCTCCTAACATGTCAGAAGATTACACCGTTAAAAATCAGTTAAAACTTTTGCCTATGGTCATGGTGGTTTAACCACCAGAGCAAAGGTAGGTACTGCTCTCAGACGTAGTCATTAAATCTAGGGCTGGGAAATAAAGCAAGTAGGGATGGACCATCATATCAGTACCAGTAAATTATTGTCCGATAGTGCATGTATTTTAAATATGATATTATTATTCCAATAATAAAATAGTAACCAATGAAATCCATTGATAATAAAGGTGTGATCTATTCCCTCACTACACATTCTGAAACAGTAGGTGGCGTAGCTGAAAGTGATCGGCCATGAAACGCAGAGAAGAAGAGAAACAACAACAGGGAGGCTGTTTATGAGGGAATTTGACCAGTACAGAAATGTACGGAAGCCTACAGCTGACACTTAAGAAGACTATGACAGAAAGATAATAGAAACAGAAAAATGTGAAATCTTAAGTCAAATTTATGAGATTAAAATCAGAATTTTTAGGTAGGAAGTCAAAATTGTGAAATAGGAGTCTTAATGATGGTTAGAAAGTCATAACTAAAGAATAAAAAAGAACAATAATAAATAAAGAGTAAAAAAAATATGTCCAGAAAGACATAACTGTATACTCAAAATTCTGCTATAAAAGGTTAGAATTATGGTATAAAAAGTCTAAATTTTAGAATACAGAATTAAAATTTGAGTAAAAGTCATAACTGTGAGATAAAAACACAAAATTATACAATTTTAAGTTGCAATATGAGAAAAAAGGCAAAAATTATAAGCTTAAAAGTCATTGATTAGGAAAATGATGGAATAGAGTCATAACTATGAGAGCAAAAGTTGAAATCATGTGATAAAAAGTATTAATTTTTGTATAAAAAGTCCAAATTATGAGATAAAAAGTCAGTTTTATGAAGTAAAAAGTCCTGATGATGGTATAAGTTATATTTACAGTGTGAGATACAAAGATCATAAAAATGGTTTAAAAAAGTCAAAATAATGAGACAAAAGTCATAATTATGAGATTCTGGGATATATAGTCCAAATGATGGTATAAGTCGTAATTAATAATAAATAATAAATAAATAAATAAATAATAATTTAAAAAAAAAAAAAATCAAAAGACAGTTTGGTCAATTCTGTTCTGTTTGTTTTTTTAACCCTTGCCTTGTCTTCTCATTCACCAGCACCTTTGGTTCTCCCGGGTCAAACTCTTGTTTGACTGCTTATAAAGCATGAGATACAAAATGATCATTCATTTTTTTGTTTCATCTTATTATTGAACTTACTTCCAACAAATTGAATATATTTTACACTTGTTTTAGTTATTCATGGTGTGATAGACCCCATTTACATGAAATTATTCCCCCTTTGTTGATTAAAACGCAGAAATTCTGAATTATTTCAACAATAGTTTTGATCTTAGGCACAAAGGTTGATGGGATATCAGCCTGGTAATGTCAAAGTTTAGTCAGGAAATTGTTTTGAAACAACTTAAATTTTCTAAATGGCAGCAAATCGTCACACCTGTTGTCATCCTGGTCAAATTTACCTGTTCTTATCTGAATGCTTACAAAGCATGAAGTATGAAATTTTCAAACAATTCTTAATGAAGTTTTTAGTGAAATTGTTTCCAATATGAAAACAGATATTTTAGTTATGTTTATGGTATGATAGACCTCATTTACATGAAACCTTACCTCCTTTTCCCCAGAAAAAAAGCAGAAAATGTGATTTATTCTGACCATATTTAGGATCATGTTGATGACTATCACAGACTGGTATCTATCAAGGTTTAGTCAGGATATTGTTTCATTTTTTCAGTTGCAGTTGTCCAAGTCCACCCTTCTAGTTTGACTGTTTTAAAGCCAAAAATGTAAAGTGATCCCATCCTGTGTTAATTATGTTTAGCCAACTTCATTCAACTCATAACCACATATTTCAAACTTTATCATATGCTTAATGTTTGAAAAATAAACCTCATTTACATGAAATTATACCACGTTTTTGAAAATAATAAATTATTAATGACTTTGGATAACCACTGACTAGTTGGCATGGTTTGTTTACTGTATTCTTATTATTCATATTTATATTCTAAATATGAGAGAAAATGTAAAAGTGAGAGTTTAAATATGAGAAAGTCTAAATATACTAAAAAAACAAAATTTGAAAAAGATCAAATAAGAGAAAATGTAAATATCAGAGACAATATTAGAGACAATCTAAATATGAGAAAGTCTTAACATGGGAGAAGTGCCAAAAAGAGAGAGCATATGGCTGATGGTGTGTTTGAAAGGCATAAAAAAAGTAAAATAATTGATAGAAGAAGAGTGAGAGGAAGTGGAGAGCAGGAAAATGAGATCCCAGGAGGTTAGAGGCGCTCCGAGAGAGAAAGAGAGAGGAGGATTTAATGAAAGTGGAGAGAAAAAGACTAGGAGGAGGAAGAGGAGGGATGAAGACTTTCATACTCAAACATTCAGCATGTACTGTACAGACTCTTGTTAACTCTGATTTGAGTCTTTGTGCATTAAAGATAGAAAAACAGACTCTAATCTGATTGAAACTGGAGTCTCAGAGGAAAACATTCAGTTATAATTCAGACTAAAAGTAAATCCTGAATTTCTGTTTTAATCTGATAGCTGTAAACCAGGAAGCAGCATCCTTCTCTAATGTAAAGACTGTGATCTACTATGATGATAAGAACTTCAGTCTTTAGTAAAAACTCTAAAGCGTCTGTTTTAGAGAGATCATGCTAACAGGCTGCACCATTATCTAGTTTGTATTTGATAGATTTCTAAGTTAAAGACTGCTGTTCAACATCTTTATACTAAGGCGTCATGCCATCAGGAGCTCGGTGAACATAGATTTTCTGATCGTTCCCTCTTTCAGCTGAAGAAGACGGCACCCTGCAGAGCTGACAGACGCTCTCAGGTACAGGTGAAGTGTGGGAAGTATTTCTAAAGCCTGTTTGTGGCGATAAAACAAGATGATTATGTTCGATTTGAAGAGCGCTCTGAATGACAGTTGTGCAGAGGAGTCAGACCTGTCTGCTCACATCAGCCTGAAGACAGAAGTCACGACGACAGAGGGATGAAGGCAGAGCCGACATGGAGGAACAATTAAAAACTAGAAGTTAGAGGGAGCTGACATTTTAGCTGAAAGGATGAAGAAGAAAGTGATGAAGATGGTGACATGGAGAGACGGCACATGGATAAAGTAGAAGAAAACAAATAAAACTAATGAGAGGAAGTTTAAGGCCTCTTATAACACCTCCTGATGAAATAACAGCCCAAACATGTGAGCATGTCAGCTTCTAATGTCAGACAGGGCTTAAAGTTCTCCAGCACCATGCTGGATCTGTGGTGGAGGCTGTGAGGGAGAAACAACATACAGGTGAGAATACGTTGGGCTTTCGGTTTGTCATGTTTGAGTTTGTATGCAAGTTAATCTGGCTCTCAGCCAAACTACCATTAATCAGCCAGTCAGAGGCAGTGCAGGGTGCTTTACTAAAGCTGGAAGTGTTGGATCTGGAGTTGTTAGCATGTTAGCTAAGCTCAAAGAGAGAAACCTTGATGAAACCATGATGAAGACGTCCAATAGTTGACTGAGGATGAAAGGTGAGAAGCATTTTGGCAGATTGAGCCACAAACTGAAGGAGCTTGAACAACACTATTATACTATATGTACAAAAGTATTCGGCCGCCTAACCATTACACCAAAAAAGACTGTAATGTTATTGTATTTAAATCCATGTACTTTAATTTGGAGCTGGTCCCTTTCTGCAGCTCTAACGGCCTCCTCTCTTCTCTGAAGGCTTTCCACAACATTCTGGAGTGTTTCTGTGGGAGTGTGTGCTCGTTCATACGTAGAGCAGCCATCCCAAAATGGCAGTCCGCGGGCCAGGTCCGGCCCGCCAGAAAGAAATTATCTGGCCCACACTGAGTCATGCCAGAGCGTTGAATGAAGAGAAAAAGTGTGTAATAAACGCCACAATGTGAAGCGCGCTTGCCCGTCCCTATTTTTGACCTCATGCCACACCGTAGACTTGAGTCTCTCTCTTGACACTTGACCCACTTACGTGTTTATGCTGGTTTACGCGCACTCAGTGGTTTATGCTGTTCTCAGACCAGCCTTGCTGACAAGCTAGCAAACAGTGTAAGCTACAGATGCTGTGCAATTCTTACAAGCCAAGAGACACATGGCCAGCTCGAAAAGGTGTTAAGTTGACCAGGAAAATCGTCAGTTTAAATCAGACTTAAACACACTGCCCCTTGGCTGGTTAAAACATGATAAACTGTCCACTTGGGTGGCAAAAAGGCGTGTTTAAGTACCCTCCTCATTGGCAAAACACACTCAACTCCAGAAGACCATTAGGACCAAGAAATACTATGAAACATTACTGTTTCAATGACTTTTATGTTGGGCCCTTTTTTGATCTATATTGAGCCAGAACTATATCTCACAGAACCAGTTTGGATTATCTGGTGCTAATATGGTGTTAAAATGCACTAGAATACAGGAAATGGCATCTACTTCATTGAAAATGTTCTGGGGGAAGACCCCCGGACCCCCTAGGGATTTATTTATTTATTTCTGTGTGTTCTTCACAGTCCAACGCTGACTCTACACAGTTCTTGTGGATGCTGGTCCTAACTACAAACTAACTTGAGCAGTCTGTTTTAAGGCTATATAATGTGCCATTTGCATAAAACATATAAACATGTCTAAAGTGCCCTCAAAAACATGCCAAACTTAGTGCCCTCTTCAGTGGCGAGAACGCGCTGTATGTGCCCTTTTTTTTCTTTTAGCCCCTGTCCTTGAAAAATTCTGTGCATGCCACTGATACTGTGACCAGACTGGTAATTTTGTGCGTGAGGGTTAGTCTGCAACATAGGTGTGCAAGTCATCGTTTTATTCAATGAATTCTATCAAAAATCCAACGAGAAACAGACTGTCCAGTGCACATCTAGGACAGTGCCTCAGGATTTCCACAACAGATTACAGGCCAAACATGAGAAATATTGCTGCATCTCGTCGCTGTCACTTCTCTCACTGATGGGTGAGTTAAATACTTTCTGGTAGTTACAATCAAAATAAAACATGTTTTTTAGTTAACTGTATTATGGGAACTCGTTTTTATGCCAGAGAGAAATATTTGTGTGTCTCTGTCCCATTTACACTCAGCTGATGTATATTTGTGTGTCTTTGTGTCAGTGTACTTTAGAGGCAGGCGGGGGTGTGTGTCTGTAAGTTAAATGAACACAAACATGGTGACAGAATGAAGGCAAATGACTTGTTTAGGAGAATGAGTTTGTTTTGAGTTTGTATTAACCAGTTGGTGTGTGTGTATCCAGGTGTCTATTAGAGGCTGCCAGCATGTGTCTGTGCAGTAAATGAGCACAAAAAGGGAGAGGAAATTGAGGGAAGTAGGAGGAAGCATTGAGTGTATGTTTTCATTTTGTATGGACTTTTCATTATTTGTATAAAAATATGCCACCATATTCAGCAAATCCAGAATGTTAAAATTAAGTTGTTTTGGTTTGTTGGTACTGAAAGCTGCTGTGAATACTGGTAAATTGCAAATGTAAAATCCACATGGTTCAAGTTTTCATTAAATTGTTTTATTGTGGACTTATATGGTTTTAAGAGTGCATTTTGTCTGGTGTGTCACTACACACTAGTAATAATTAATATACACTTTTAATTAGTGAGCAATATCTGCACATACAAATAAAGGATGAGAAAAACAGACCTTCGGCCCTCGGCCTACTTCCCTTAAGATAATTTGGCCCTTGGTGAAAACTAATTGGGGAACCCTGCTGAGCATTTATGAGCTCAGGCACTGAAGGCCTGGCTCACAGTGGTGTGTGGTGTCAGTGTGTTAACACCAGTGGTTCTCAACTGGTGGGTCGGGACCCAAAGGTGGGCCTTGGGGTTGTTTTTAGTGGTTCCTGGAAATAAAAGTTAAAATACCTAGAAGTCTTAGGCTGACATGTGCCCTGTACTTTCTTTAACAGTGAGTTAACTTTGCTTGGTTTCTTGAGATCTAGACTCAAGTATCCTGTTATCTTAGAGAGAAATGTCTTAAAGAAAGTCGGTTTTCCTATAATAATGTTTAAATATTTTAAGGATTTAAAAGATTCACCAACATTTACATTATATAAAAGCAAAACAGACTAAAATGAAATGTTTGAATCATGTCACCCTGAAGTTTCAGCCTGTTTCTTTGTTCAGTCATACATTTTTTCCTTTATAAAAATGTATCTAAATTATTTATTTATATATTTACTTGCACACATGAAATATACAGTTTTTGTGACATTGATGCATCTTTCACAGGGAAAGAGCAAAGTGAAAAAAATAATGTGCTGGTGAGGCAGGAAACCCGAGGGGCTCATAATTAAACTTCACCAAGTTACAATCCGACTTTATAGAAAAATAAAAGGTAGAACGTTACCGCCTCTAACCAACTCTCCCATCCCTCCTCTCCTGCACAGCCTCGGCTCTGAGAGCTCCGGCTTTAGTACCGCCCCTGCTGGAGCCAATGGCCCGAACAGGTAGAGCTCAGGACCACCACGGTCCACCACCACACCACAGCCTGCTTCAAGGGACTCTGGAGGGGAAAATCCTCCACCTCTAAAGATCACTCTGAGGCAGCAGTGCTGTGGGACGCTGTGCCACTTTCTGCCAAGGGGACGTCACTCCCACCAACCAATTTCAGCCACATTTTAACCCCTTTCATCATGTTTTTCATGGCCATTTATATCACTTTTAACCCTATTTAAACCACTTTTTATTCCCTTTTAAGCACCTTTTCCACTCGTTTACACCACTAATGCATGCCATAATGTATACATTTTTTGAGGATTCAAAAAATTCCCCATTATTTACATTATAAAGGCAAAACAGACTAAAATGAAATGTTTGAATGCATGTCACCCTGAAGTTTCAGCCTGTTTCTTTGTTCAGTCATGTGTTTTTTTATATCTAAGGCTTTTCATTACATTAACCAAGGATGCTTTCACATTAGGCCCAGTTGTTTCGAACAGCGGCGTGGCGTGATTCCTCCCCCTCCCCCTTCCCCCTGTGGCTTGCGTTCACGCTGGCAAGATCTAACCGTGCCAAGGCACACTTGTGTATTTACTCATTCTGAAACAGCAGGTGGCGGTATGCATGTAGCTGGTTTACAACCCCACAAAGGAAGAGAAAGAAGAAGAAGCTACCATGGCAACCACTGGGCTCATGACCTGAGCCAAGATATTTTTTGTTTTGACCCAGCAAAAAGTCTATCCTAAAGCCATGGATGATTGAAATCACTTTTAAAATGCCAGCAACTTCGCTCTTCGTATCTGCACATCTACTACAGCTCAGAGGATTAAATGGGCTCGCGCTGCACAGATACAGCGGTTTTTGAGGTGACAGGAGACTTTTATTGCCTTTTCACCTCCTCTCACTGACTCCAACTTGTGTTCATCTGTAAGGTGAGTTACAACAGACCGTTTATTGGCTGGATTCTGATGGTTTCTGCCTTTTATAGAGGAAAAATGTGAATAAAATGCCACGCTGTGGAAAGAAGTTTAGTTTTTACGATGATGTCATAAAGCTGATACGACTCTCTGTCCCGTATCCGAGCGCAGTTGCACTCACATCTCATCCAAACCGTGCCAGAGTCCACTTGAATCGCGCCCCAGACCACCTCCCCAAGCGGGGCCCAGGCCCAGTTCCCGGGCGCGGTTCGTTTGCATTCACACTACCAAAACGAACCCGACTTTCCGGGTGGATCAGGGACCGGGCCCCTAATGTGAAAGCCACCTAAAAACAAACAAGTCTGGGCCGCAGTTCATGTTAAAGACATGTCGGTTGGTCCTATGGGTGGACCAGTCGAGAACCACTGCCTTACACCACTCCATCTGATGCTTGGCATTGGACTTGGTGATGTGAGGCTTTCATGCAGCTGTTGTCATGGAAACCCATTCATGAAGCTCCTGCTGCAGTTGTAGTGTTTACATTAATGCCAGTGGAAGTTCAGAACTCTTCAGCTGTGGAATCATCAGAGATTTGTGGACTTTTAGCAGTCATTGATTGTCTGTGATTCTACGTGGTCTTCTGCTTCAAAGCTTAGTTGCTGTTGTTCCTAAACTCTTCCACCAATAATAATACCACAGTTAGAGCGTCCAGCAGGGATGAAATTTCACCAACCATCTTATTGCAAAGGCAGCATCCATCACAGCAGTTGGAGACTGCATGGCTACGTGATGATTTTATATCCTCATTTATATCATTGAATCATCTACAAAGAGAAAAACTGGTTTATGAATCAATCAGCCTAAGCCTGACAACTTTTAATCACGAAGGGAAAAACATTCACATGCACCAACTTTTTATCACCATCCTTCCACAACTGATCGATCAGTCCAGAAGCCTGTCACTAAAACATCCACATCTAAAGCTGCTGCAGCCTCCTCTGCTGACCTTTACGTAAGAAAAGAAATCACGGATTTTCCAGACACCCTGAATGGAACCACTTTAACATTTCCCATCTTTGCAAAGTTGATTGTTGTGACACAGCAGAGGAAATGATTTCCATTCCCCTCGTGTCCTCTTTTACTCAGCCGGGACGTTCAGTCCGGATCAGTGTTTGACATAAAAACAGCGTGAGACAGGCACATCAGCGCCACGTTGACACGAGCTGCTCCGGGTTATTAATCCCTCAGATGAGTCTTTCAGGCTCCTGTCGGCGGCTCTTTGTGTGTCTGAGTCTCTCTCTGTGATGATTTTCTCCCTCTGTTTTCTGTCTGTGTGAAGCTCCAAATCTCCTCCAATCGAAAGCATGATTTGTATGTTGTGGCCCTCGATGTGAGCAGCTCTGGCTGTGAACAAAAGGCTATGACTCTGGGGATTTACTGCTGAATACAAACACAGTTTTACAGAAAATGACAGACATAAAGAGGAGTAAAGATCTGCAGGGAGTGTCTCTGAATCAAACTGCAGTCAAATGTCTGCTTCCTGTCTGATGTGAGGTCTTGTGTTTTACAAACACAGACCAACATTACTGAGGTCACTGCTGAGTCAAGATCAAACTTTCTGTCAGACAACATGCCTGGTCATCTTTAGGGTCAGAGGAAAAAGGTTGGGAACCACTGGCCAAAGGCAGCATGGTTGCCACAAGACCCTGGCTCTGCTGTTCCCAAGCTGGCCCACAGACTTGGTTGGGCTCCTGACAACCACCAAGAACAGGCCCCTGAGGACTCCCAAGAACTGTCCCCTGACAACCACCAAGAACAGGCCCCTGAAGACTCCCAAGAACTGTCCCCTGACAACCACCAAGAACAGGCCCCTGAAGACTCCTAAGAACTGGCCCCTGACAACCACTGAGAACGGGCCCCCGACAACCCCTGAGAATGGGCCCCTGACAAACCCGAGAACGGGCCCCATACAATCCCCAAGAACTGGCCCCTGAAAACTCCCTGAGAATGGGCCCCTGACAACCCCTGAGGACAGGCCCCTGACAACCCCTGAGAACGGGCCCCTGACAACCCCTGAGAACGGGCCCCTGACAGCCCCTGAGAATTGGCCCCTGACAACCTCCAAGAACAGGCCCCTGACAACCTCAAAGAACTGGCCCCTGAAAACCCCTAAGAACAGGCCCCTGACAACCCCCGAGAATGGGCTCCTGACAACCTCCAAGAACTGGCCCCTGACAACCCCTGAGATCTGGCCCCTGACAACCCCAAAGAATTGGCCCCTGAAAACCCCTGAGAATGGGCCCCTGACAACCCCTGAGGACAGGCCCCTGACAACCCCTGAGAACGGGCCCCTGACAACCCACAAGAACTGGCCCCTGACAACCCCTGAGAATGGGCCCCTGACAACCCCAAGAACTGGCCCCTGGTAACCCCTGAGAACGGGCCCCTGACAACCCCCGAGAACGGGCCCCTGACAACCCCTAAGAACTGGCCCCTGACAACCCCTGAGAATGGGCCCCTGACAACCCCCAAGAATGGGCCGCTGACAACCCCCAAGAATTGGCCCCTGACAACCCCTTAGAATGGCCCCCTGACACCTCAAGAACAGGCCCCTGACAACCCCTAGGAACGGGCCCCTGACAACTCCCATGAACAGGCCCCTTAATACCCCTGAGACTGGGCCCCTGACAACCCCCATGAACAGGCCCCTTAAAACCCCTGAGACCGGGCCCCTGACAACCCCCAAGAATGGGCCCCTGACAACCCTCGAGAATGGGCCCCTGACAACCCCTAAGTACTGGCCCCAGACAACCCCCAAGATCTGGCCCTTGACAACCCCCAAGAACGGGCCCTTTGACAACCCCCGAAAACGGGCCCCTGATAACCCCTCAGAACGGGCCACTGACAACACCCAAGAACAGGCCCCTGACAACCCCTAAGAACAGGCCCCTGGTAACCCCTGTGAGCAGGCCCCTGACAACCCCTGAGAATGGGCCCCTGACAACCCCCCCAGAATGGGCTCCTGACAACCCCCAAGAACTGGCCCCTGACCACCCCTGAGATCTGGCCCCTGACAACCCCTGAGATTGGGCCCCTGAAAACCCCCGAGATTGGGCCGCTGACAACCCCTTAAGAAAGGCCCCTGACAACCCCTGAGACCGGGCCCCATACAATCCCCAAGTACTGGCCCCTGAAAACTCCCTGAGAATGGGCCCCTGACAACCCCTGAGAACTGGCCCCTGACAACCCCTGAGAACGGGCCCCTGACAACCACTGAGAACAGGCCCCTGACAACCCCTGAGAACGGGCCCCCGACAACCCCTAAGAACTGGCCCCTGACAACCCCTGAGAATGGGCCCCTGACAACCCCCAAGAAAGGGCCCCTGACAACCCCCATGAACAGGCCCCTTAAAACCCCTGAGACCGGGCCCCTGACAACCCCCATGAACAGGCCCCTGACAACCCCTGAGACCGGGCCCCTGACAACCCCCAAGAATGGGCCCCTGACAACCCCCGAGAAAGGGCCCCTGACAACCCCCAAGTACAGGCCCCTGACAACCCCCAAGATCTGGCCCTTGACAACCCCCAAGAACGGGCCCTTGACAACCCCCGAAAACGGGCCCCTGACAACCCCTGAGAATGGGCCCCTGACCACCCCTGAGAATGGGCCCCTGACAACCCCCCAGGACTTGGCCCCTGACAACACCCGAGAATGGGCCCCTGACAACCCCTAGGAACGAGCCCCTGACAACCCCCATCAACAGGCCCTTTAAAACCCCAGAGACCGGGCCCTGACAACCCCCAAGAATGGGCCCCTGACAACCCCCGAGAACAGGCCCCTGGTAACCCCTGTGTGCAGGCCCCTGACAACCCCTGAGAATGGGCCCCTGACCACCCCTGAGATCTGGCCCCTGACAACCCCTGAGAATGGCCCCTGACAACCCCTGAGAATGGGCCCCTGACAACCTCTGAGAAAGGGCACCTGACAATCCCCAAGAACAGGCCCATGACAACCCCTAGGAACGGGCCCCTGACAACCCTCATGAACAGGCCCTTTAAAACCCCTGAGACTGGGCCCTGACAACCCCCAAGAATGGGCCCCTGACAACCCCCAAGAACAGGCCCCTGGTAACCCCTGTGAGCGGGCCCCTGACAACCCCCGAGAATGGGCCCCTGACAACCCCTGAGAATGGGCCCCTGACAACCCCTGAGATCTGGCCCCTGACAAACCCCTGAGATCTGGCCCCTGACAACCCCTCAGAACGGGCCCCTGACAACCCCTGAGAATGGGCCCCTGACAACCCCCAAGAACTGGCCCCTGACAACCCCTGAGAACGGGCCCCTGACAATCCCCAAGAACTGGCCCCTGACAACCCCCAAGAACAGGCCCCTGGTAACCCCTGAGGTATAGTTGTGTTTATGCTTGAGCGATATTAAAGTCTTTAACATCCTGTTGGTGACTCTACTCACTCTGCTTGCTCTCATTGGTTGCTGTGGCTATTCTGTTAAAGGCAGTCTGACCCAGAATATTTAACATATTGCCAGAAGTATTTGCTCACCTGCCTTGACTTGCAGATGAACTTAAGTGACGTCCCATTCTTAATCCATAGGGTTTAATGTGACGTTGCTCAACCCTTTGCAGCTATAACAGCTTCAGCTCTTCTGGGAAGGCTCTCTACAAGGTTTAGGAGTGTGTTTATGGGAATCTTTGACCATTCTTCCAGAAGCACACTTGTGGGGTCACACACTGATGTTGGACCAGAAGGCCTGGCTCTCAGTTTCCGCTCTAATTCATCCCAAAGCTGTTCTACTGGGTTGAGGTCAGGACTCTGTGTAGGCCAAGCAAGTTCATCCACACCAAACTCTCTCATCCATGTCTTTATGAACCTTGCTTTGTGCACTGGTGCACAGTCATGTTGGAACAGGAAGGGGCCATCCCCAAACTGTTCCCACAAAGCATGGAATTGTCCAAAATCTCTTGGTATGCTGAAGCATTCAGAGTTCCTTTGACTGGAACTAAGCGGCCAAGCCCGGCTCCTGAAAAACAAGCCCACACCATAATCCCCCCTCCACCAAACTTTACACTTGGCACAATGCAGTCAGACAAGTACCGTTCTCCTGGTAACTGTCAAACCCAGACTGGTCCATCAGATTGCCAGATGGAGAGGTGTGATTGGTCACTCCAGAGAACGCGTCTCCACTGCTCTACAGTCCAGTGGCAGTGTGCTTTACACCACTGCATCCGGCGCTTTGCCTTGCACTTGGTGATGTATGTATGCAGCTGCTCAGCCATGGAAACCCATTCCAGGAAGCTCTCTACGCACTGTTCTTGAGCTAATCTGAAGGCCACATGAAGTTTGGAGGTCTGTAGCGATCGACTCTGCAGAAAGTTGGTGACCTCTGTGCTGTATGCCCCCCAGCATCCACTGACCGTGCTCCATCCTCAAATTTTACCACTGCACTTGTTGCACAGGTGGCATCCTATCACAGTACCCCACTGGAATTCACTGAGCTCCTGAGACCTGATTTCAATTATTTGGATGGGTGAGTGAATACTTTTGGCAATAAAGTGTATGTTTGGAATCAAACACTCTAAAGACACCACACAAAGTAAAACTGTCTCTCCAAAACTGCGACAACACTGAGCTGGATGAGGCCATCATCACTGGAAACAGTCAAACTGTTTATTTATGCGCACTATGGTGGAGGAAGAGCTGACATCTTTAAATCTTCAGACAAAAGTGTGTAGAACTCGTGCATGTTGTTTGGGCTCTCAGGAGATAACTGCAGACAGAGTCAGACTTTCTTCAAACATCACTGCCTGTCCTCACAGATGCTCTTTTGGCTTAAGGAGCCAAAACCAGACAGAAACCTTTGACTTGTGGTGTAAATATTTCCAAATGTCATTAATTACAGAAAAGCCAAATCCCCAGGACTCTGCAGTCACGACAGAATGATGAGTCAGTGCTGCTGTAGCTCCTCACAGAGTAAAATTTTCAAGTTTCTACACATAAAATACAGATCATCATGACTTAAATTAACCCAATTAGACATGCAGATGATTAAATGAGGCTGAAATAATGAAGTTAAGGGTAAAAACATCTTCTTCAGCACTGTTTGCTGATCTGCTGCTGCTCTCCAGATCATCTCCTCAGAGACTAATGTGCCAAAAACACATTTTAAAGTTTCTCCTCAAAGTTCAGGGAGTTTCCTCTAATTAATGCTTTTCATTTGAAAGTTTTTTATTCCAAAGCTGACATTTGAGGCGTTAGCATTTTACATATTCAGGCGTTATTTTACCCCAGGTCATGGGAAACCTTCTGCCTGGTTTCTCCCTATATCTGAAGTGAGTGTCGACTGCCCAGCCTTTGTATTTGTGTGTTTGTGTTGATGTAATTGCACAAATAGGAGCAGTGAGCAGACACAACACAGGCGTGATGACACACAGAGAGGCTGTGATTAATGTTTTCCTCCCACAATGATCATTCACAGAAACACAGCAGCAGATTCTCCTCACACCCTCAGAGCTTCAGTCATTTTTAACTACACATAGATATTAACTCCACCAAAGTCAAACTAAAATCTGGATTCTGTACTTTACAGATATGGAGCACTAAATGGTGCATTTTTAACTGTAGCTCAGTAAGACCTAACTTCAGGTGGCTCCATCTCTCAAAGCTTCCACCTGATTCTCATGTTCCCCGAATGACCGGACCAATCAGCATCATTAGAGGCTGCAGCTTTGAGCCTCGCTCAGTTGAAGTGACTACGGTTTTAATAGGTTATTCTAAATACGTGACATCCTGCCACATAATGCCATAATGCATCGTCATCACAGCCAATCATAATCATGTCTCTGGAAGGTGCAGGACCCCTGACAATCATAGCAGCCTAGACATATCTGAGACCAGAACTGGTGTCTAAATAGCAGACCAAAGGCAACACTGCTCATTTTTTATTGTTAAAACGTAACAACAGGACACATTATCATGGATTTAGTGATGTGGGTTTGTAGTTTCAAAGCTTTGGATTAACACGCCACTTTACGTCTGGATCAAAGATCATTCATGTATTTTTATTTTCTAGGGGAGTGACCGTTATTTAGACAGGATAGCTAAGGAGAGACAGTGAGGAGAGAGACTGACGTGCAGCAAACAGCACCAAAACCAGGAACCATGGCCCGTTTGTTGAGGAGTAGAACCTCTGTATTTGGGCGCCCATGATCATTCATGTTTGAGACCAAATAAAGTAATGGTTCCCAGCCTTTTTTACTTGAGGACCCTCTACTCATATCTAAGAAAGCTAAGCCCCCCTGGACCCAGTGCGATGAATTAAACATGGTATAATTGTTTTCATTGACACAATCCCAACATAATCAGCCTACTTACTGAAAAGGTTTTATGAATAAACTTGATGTCAGAGCAGACAACACCCTGAAGATCTTTTGCGCTCCCTTGAGGTGCCTGGGAACCACTGAAATACAGGACCTGAGTGGAGCTGAGGCTGTTTAACGTATGTCTCATGCTTTATTCCTTCATTCTGACAGCTCATGGTTTCTTCCTTTCATCTCATTATTGAGTCGATAAAAGGCCGAGTCCTTTCTCTGTTGTCTGTCTCATCTGATGACTCCTCCAGCTTTGTTTCAGCACAGATAAAGAAGAGGAGATAAAAGATATCAACGCCATTCAACAAAGACATGATTCACCGCCTATCTGCTGTTTATAGGGAACAGCAGTGGGATTTGGGTTAACTGGCACAGAAACATAAAGAAACAACTATTAGATTTGTTTAATTTCACAGCAGCTATAAAAATGTTCACATTTCTGCTTACTTAAGCTGAAATGATGAATGGATAATCTAGCTAGATGTCAGATGTAAGGTCCTGTAGTGAGGCTGGCGTTCGTCTGAATACTCTAGCTATGCAGGGACGCCTACTGTAGCACATCTTTGGACGAGTTGTTTCTGAAGGTGCTCTAGATCAGGTTGGATGGTCCCTGGTTTTCTGCTGACAAATGAAGTCCGATAGTTAACCCACTGAAGCGTGTAGGTCAGGATTTACCCGTGTTCTTCTCTCCCTCCTCTGTATGTCTGCACATGTTCATCAGGCCATGTGTGTGTGTTATTTCATCCCTGTATGTGTGTTCCTGTCGGCGCTGTTGGAGCTCCGTCATCGTGGCACCTCTAATTGTCTTTGCTGTAGAACATTACAGAACCAAACAGGAGAGATTTCAATAGACGTTTAATTAGCCAGAGGAAATCTGCTTTGCACATGAAAAGGTTTGGTAATGAACGCACAGCCAGGAAGAGAAAGGTAAATATATAAAAGAGGCTCAGGCAGCAGGAATGAATCAGCTCCAACAATAAATATGAGGATTGATAAGACGGCTCGTTAAATTCACATCTAATGATGGAAAATAAAAACTGGAGACAAAAACCCCTGAGCAAAACAGATGCTTCACACATGTGTCTGCACAAAGAAACTTCAGGGTAAAAGGGTTAGTTTGCTACTGTTGAACCTTTGAGCCCTACACTCAATTAGGGACACCGCTTCAATTTCTTTTTAACACAAACAACTAATCAGCTAACCACACAGTAGCAACTCAGTGCATTTAGGCATTTAGACCTGTCAAGACAACTCACTGAAGTTCAAACAGAGCTTCAGAATGCTGAACAAAGGGGATTTCATGGGGGATGCATGGTAGATGGTGTCAGGAGGGGTGGTCTAAGAATTTCAGAAACTACTGACCTACTGGGATTGTCACATATAACCATCTCTAAGATTTACAGAGAATGGTCAGCCATCTCTAGTTCACAAAGAATGGTCAACCATTTTTAGGATTTACAGAAAATGGTCAACAATCTCTAGAGAACAGTCAACCTCTAGGGTTAACAGAATGTCAACAGTCTTTAGGGTTTACAGAGAATGGTCAACCACGATAGGTTTAGCCTATGCAGGGACTTGGCTGAAATGATAACAGCCCTGCTCCTTTCTGGGTGAAAACGTTCCATCATAGTAAACTGTGGTAAATGGGAAAGACTGGGTTGTACACAATTTTAGAGCTTGAGATACAATTACCATACAGTTTGGCAATTGACGTATGGCTAAGCCACGCCCCCTCCACTCACTCGGACAAACGATGAACATTCAGTGACAGACGCTATGGCAGTTGTCACAGCAGGAGACATTTTACAGGAGACCACTGATGATTTTTGGAGACAGAAAGATCAAATATCATCTAGAAGTCACCAAAAGGGTCTAAACTACGCATTGGAGGGATATATTGATCATTTTATTGTCAAGGAGGTCGATAAAAAGCTTCAGTTACAAGCCAAAATTTACAGGTCCCAGTGCAAACGTGATACACCACATCTCGTTGCCATCATAATCTCAGACCACAAGATAGAGGATCAGCATCAAAGTGCCACTGAAGTTCAGGTTTTTGGCTCAGAATATAAGAAAAATATAACGGCCTTTTTACCATCTTAACCAAGAGTGTCTCTCCATTAGTCTGGTGCTACAGTATTTACACTGAATCATTCAGCATAACGTTTGCCAACCTTTGTTCTCTTGGCTATTACAGATAAGTTCATGAAGCTAAGCTCCAGAAGTTAACGTTAGTTTAACTAGAGCCCTTTGGACAATAGCTAACAATGATGTATGATCACAGAGTACAAAAACTAGAACAAAATATGCCAATGAACTCCCAACAAACAACATGACACAACGAACAACGCAGCTAGGAGCTAACGTTAGGCTAACTTAAGCTAACGTTAGAGATGTTAAAGGTAACTTAATACTTCTTTCCAGCAAAGTGACAATATGCTGCCTCAAATACCATGTTGTCTTACCTTGGAACAGATGTAGACATTCGTGTTAACTGTATTCACGCTAAGTTGATGTTGTGGTCTACTGCACAATTATATCCAAAGAAGACACTTTTCTCGGTTTAGATGTGGCTTAGGAAAGGGTAAAAAACACACTCCATCACCCAGCCTCTCAGGATACCTTGTGTTGGAGTCACATGTATCCCATGAACACCGTTTGACCATTTTTAAACTTCGAATCTCAAAAAACCTCATTAAACTGGACAAAAACTGACTCTCTCCCATTCATTTCAATGGACGTCCAGGCAGCAGTTATCTGAGTGTATGGAACGGCTATATGTACTGTGATTGGCTCATCGTGTTTGAGGGCAGGACTTAGCCATAGGTCAATTATTGAGAGTCCACATCCAAAAGCAAGGTAGTTATACATAAAAATATATAGTTATGCATAATGACTGGTGTCTTAGGATGATAAGATAAACAAAGTCTGAGGTGGACATGAGCATCTGTTCGACTCTCAGTCAAACGAGACAAACGGCCCCTTCTGAGTCTGGAGATCACAGACCTTATTATTGTAGCTTCACCTTAAATGAGATTATTCTTAACTTTTCACATGTGCAGCCAGACTGTCTTATACTTCTCTGTAATCACTAGAGGGCACTTTACTATTCTTAAAGAGTGCTACTGAGATCACAGCAAGTAAACCAACATACACTGACCATGGCTATTAACTGCCGTGCAATCACAGCCCCCAAGGCATGAATCTTAACTCTTTAAAAGGACATTGAGGTTAGAATGGTCAAACACAGCATGCTGCTGCAGAGATGCATGGCAAGGCCAAAAGGTGCAGGTAAAATGGTGTGTATTTTATGACACTGACACCAGAAAATGACTAAACTAAGCTATGTAAGTATTAACATGCTCCTTTCTGCAGCAATGATGGACCTTTAAGGGGATTGACTCCCTGCTGGAGACCAGCTCTTGTGGTGTGCTGATTCTGGACTAAGAAAGGAGATTTTTGTCTTCACTGAGCCTATATAAAGTCTTATTCAAAGATGGAGATGTGTGCAAAAAAAATGAAAAAAAAAAAAAAAAGCAGCCATGTGCCTTTGATGAGTTCTTAATGAGATGTAGGCTGATGTTTTGTTAATAGAAGCTCCTCTTCAGCTGTCACTCTCTGTCTTCTCTCTTCAGAGGATCTGTCTCTGCAGACAATGTGCAGCATCTTCATTTATAAAGGCAGGTTCTAATGATCAGTACAGAAACCTTTCAAGATGTCTAAAGCCAAAAGATGAATACGGTACAGACACAGTAGTCCATGCACTCACAGCCACTTCATTAGGTATGACTGCGTGACTGCTCGTTATCAGCCAATCACATGGCAGCAACTGGGGCTTCTAGGTATGCAGACATGATGAAATGATGTGCCGAGGTCTAAACCAAGAATGGAGAAGGGATCACATTTAGGATGATAAGGGACCCAGGCCAGGATTAGAGTATGCTTGACTCTAAAGTGACGATCAGTACCACACCAGCATGGACCCTGTGGCTGAGACTGCCTGCAGAAATGGTTTTGAGCAAGACTCATGTGGACTCCAGTAAGGTAAACTTGAGATGTAGACACACCAGAGTCCAAGTACTTGGTGATCATCGGGGAGAAGAATTGTAATGGCCATTCCACCATCTCCCATTTCTTCAAAAACTGCTGTATGCATGCCACACAGGCTCATGTCATCTTCTGCACGGTAGATTTAGAAATAATAAAAAAATACATAGGAGCAGGATGGTCTCAATGTCTGGACAGAGCACAAACAAGAGTTGACCCGAGTGGGTTTTGTGGAGGTCCTTCTTTCTTCTTCTTATTAGATTTATCAACCAGCTACACACATACCACCACCTACTGCATCAGGCTGTGTGCATACACACATGTGCTCAAGTCAGACTACAAACAGACAGAATGGGAATGTGGATTTAGTAGAGCTCAAATCAAACAGCACAAACATTTGTCTGCTCCACCATCTTTGCAGCCTGGGAGGAGAAAACTGTGTTTCACATTTGCATGTAATTGTTTTTTTCATGCTAGCTTGTTGGTAGTAATTCTCTCTGCTTGCACAAGGAAAAACTTCTGTCAGCCCGAGACAGAAAAAAAACAAAATATCCAGCGAGCTGCAGTTCTCTGGGCCAAGTTGCTGGCAGAGGTCAGAGGAGGGCAAACTGGTTGGGACTGGTCGGGGCTGGTCAGGCCAGGTGTGGGAGCATATGCTGGTCTAGCACTTTGCCCCATCAGCCTTGGTGCTGGACTGCTCTGGCCTATTGATGGCCATCCTCCATGCCTGCTCCAAGCCCATCTCTCCAAATATCCTCCCAGCTGACCCTTCCATGGGCGCCCTTGGCGACTGGACAAGCCCAGCCAGTCCTGGACACCTAGTATGTGGTGAGCTGGATCAGGCCCAGGAAAGCGCCAGGTGCCCATAAACCACAGCAACTGTTCCCATATCAAGCAGCTGACCCCTCCCATCCTCACTCCTCTGAGCGTGTCAGCATTAGACACATGGTTTAACAATGATACTGAAAGATGTGCTGAAGAGAAGTTGTCACAAAGGAACCTTCTGGCCATCAGTCAACGTCCAGGCCTCACAACAGTACTGTAACACCAAGGATCATGGACAAATGTGCGGTTCAGCTCAGCCTAGCAGTCAGCAGATTGATGAATTATGATACCAAGGTAGGTGAAGTGCTCCACAACTTCCACGGTCTCACCATCCACAGACACAGATTCAATGGAAGCATTCAAGGCATCCCGGAAAGCCTGGACCCTTGTTTGAGTTTCAGCCTCCTCACTCAGCAGGTAAAGAGCCCACACAAGGACATCTACAGTGGCTGGCAACAAGAATAACTCAAATAACATGTTTACAGATAAGCATCTCTGAATGCACAGCACATCAAACCTTGAAGCATTCCTGTTGGCTAAGAATGGAAAACTGAGGTTATGATTCACACAGGCTCACCAAAACTGGATGACAGAAGATTTGAAAAATGTTGCCTGCAGCCACGTTGGAATCACAGGGACAGGGTTCTGAGTGAACGACGCTGAAGTCTGCCAAAAAGCACAGCATAATCAATAAATCCCCTTTCTGCCCCGTCCTGATGCTCAGTTTGAACCTCACATCATCATGCTTACATGCCTAAATGCCCTGACTGCTGTGGTGTGATTGGCTGATTAGATATTGCTTCAACAAGTAGTTGATCAGGTGTACCTAATGAAGGGACCAGAGTGAGTACACTCATGAAGAATTTCGTAAATCCTAGATAATATTTTCCTTGAGCACTTTAAATGAGTTCAAGGCTTCCTGCACTAATGAAGTCATTAATGAGGCTAATTAAAAGAAGAAGATAAACAGAACGACCTCAGTTTTACCTCCTCTGAGTTTATCACCAGGACTCAAATATAACCTGCTCTCAGAGAGAAGAATAGGAGACCAAAGAATGAGTTCATAACTGCAGCAGCCCCTTGGCTGAGTTTTACCTCCTCATTATTGAAATACTGATGGCAGCTGAGGTTTTAATGATAGTAAAGTCCTCATTTACTGGAATAAAAGGCGCCCATGCTCATAAAAACACCCATATATCATCTGCTGCATGCATGTAGAGACTGTGCACACGTTCACCCGCGCTGATGGAAGAGTGATAGTCTCTGTTTGGACAGCTGCTCATGTCAGAAAGTCAGTGCAGAGTTTCAGTGAATAAAAAGTGAAGTTTCCTCCCTGTAGAGTGAACTGAACCCCCCTGATCCAAATTACAGCGTGCCACAGTGCTGTGTCATCAGACGCCTTCATTATTCCTCTTTAATTATAAACCGCTCTCAGGTTAAAGACGGGACTCTCAGGAGGGAATGTCCAAACACACCAAAGAAAGAGTGGAGGAGTTCATCTCTGACCATTTAGAGAGATTCTATTTATGAACATTTTATGATTAATGATTTTTTAAATGTTATTTACTAGAATTAGTGAACAGAATAAGTTGTGGTGAAACTATAACTAGTGACTGTGGATTATGTGTCCTTAGGAGGAAAACAACTGCTGGACTGTGAAAATACAGCAGGGGCTCAAAAAGGACTGGGTTGATTTTGGGTACATTTAATCTTTATGATTCCTTTATCAATGCCTTACTTCTGCTCAAGAGTGTGGCCTTATTTCTAAAAACTGATGCACAGATCTGTTACATCTGTGGAGCAGTGATTTCATGCAAGGCATACAGCTTTTTGCACAAAAACTGTTGATTTTGAGTTCAATTTACCTTTACACGCCCAGAGATCTAGGATCCAGTGGCTAGTTTTATATTTATTTTAAGGTTATATCTTTGAAAGAAAATGAGCTTTAGTATTGGTTTCTAATTCAAGTTTAGAGATTGAAGATCCAGAGAGACGTTTGAACAGAGACATTCACAACAAAAAAGCAAAATTCTGTATATTTCAGCATGTTCTCCTCCCAACACTTGATTTTGAACATTTTTAGTTCTCTAAACTGTTTTATTTTAGCCAGGAATAGAGGTGTGCTTCTCACCGACTCTCACTGAAGGGGGGCAGACGTCTGGTTCAGAGGTCAGACAGAAAGAGACTCAATACAATCATAGTGAAAATCTACTGAAGTCTATCCATCTATCTTCTTCCACTTATCTGAGGTCGGGTTGTGGGGGCAGCATCTTAAGCAGGGCAGACTTCCCTAGGATCCCAAGGCATTCTCAGGCCAGCCCAGAGACATAGTCTCTCCAGCGTGTCCTGGGTCTTCCCCAGGGCCTCCTCCCGGTGGGATCTGCCTGGAACACCTCACCAGAGAGGCGTCCAGAAGGCATCTGGACCAGATGCCTGAGCCACCTTATCTGGCTCCTCTCGACGCCGAGGAGCAGCAGCTCTACTCTGAGTCCCTCCCGGATCTCTAAGGGATAGACACCCTGCGAAGTCATGCAATCTCCTTCTTTCGGTCACTACCCACAGCTCGTGACCATAAGTGAGGGTAGGGAAGTAGATTAACCGATAAATCAAGAGCTTTGCCTTTTGCTCTTTCTTCACCAGGACAGACCGATGCAGAGACCGCATCTCTGCCGACACCGCACCGATCCGCCTGTTGATCTCCCGCTCCATTCTTCTCTCACCCGTGAACAAGACCCCGAGATACTTGAACTCCTCCACTTGGGGCAGGATCTCAGAGGGCATTCCACCCTTTTCTGACTTACATAGTCCACATTTATTAAAAAAAAAAAAAAAATCACAGGCAGGATTCAATAACAGCATCGGATTCAATAAAATCATATAAACTCCTGCCCCTATATGTTTTTCATGATCTTGTTTTAAATGTTTTAAGATATAACTTTGACATAAACTTAAACCACTGACAGAACTTTCTACTGTGTTTCATCCATATTTAATGTAAGCATTAAAAACCAGTGTGACTGCTGGTTCTTCTCTAACATTAAGTCTATAAATGTTGTCTTATGTAATTACTATCAGAGATCTTTAGGTGACATTTAACGTCCACATGGCGACCTTTTGGCGTGTTTGACATGCGGTCAGCTCAGCCTGATAACAGCTCTGCCCTTTGTTTGAATCGTTCATTTGGTTCACTGTGCTGATGAGACAGAGGAGGAGGAGGAGGACGATGAAGAGGAGGATGTTAATGTCTGCATGTTCTGTTCTCAGCTCTGCAGCTCGCAGAAACAAAAGCAGAGGCATGTTTTCCCTCTCTCTCTTCTCCTCCGTCATCCTGTCTTCATCCTTTCCTCTGAAAAGAAGAATTAGAGGTTATTTTTGCTCGGGGCGGTCGACCGCCTCATTGAGACTGAGGAGAGATTCACGCGACTCCGTCAGTTCTCCCACAAACCTTCTACTAGAGTAAAAGGTGACATGATATAATCCTAAAATAATCCAGAGACAGAGTTAATGGAGTCTGCAGCTGAAGGGAGATCTTCAGCTATGTGTGACCTTTTTAACCTCTCCTGCCTCTTTTTCTTATTATACTATCGTTTTATCATATAATCACCTCGCTGTGAGCTGTGATGGGCAAGTACCTGAAAAATACCAACTAGTCACAGCTAAGAGTCTGCTAGCATTCCTGGGCTATAAGAGTATATGTACTGCAGTAATGTCACTTCATTTTATAAAGTGGACCAAACAGCTTGTTTACGTCACGACTCCGCCGCACCTGAAAGTACTGCCCCTTGTCACTGATTGGTCCTGTCACTTTGTAACCGGGCCCAAACTGTTAGACAGAAGCTTTGCAAAATGGATTTGCCAGTAAGAAACAAGGAAACGGGCATATCCATCTGCTTTGCCAAGGTTATTTCATATATTAAACATTGTAAACCTTAATGACTGAGGGTTTTTTTTGTTTTTTGCACAATCTTGTTCTCCCGTCTCTCTGGGACTAAAGATAAAAAAAAATAACCACTCGTGACACAGAGTCTTTGGAATATTGATTCAGGCTCTCCTCTGCAGTTTCTAAGTCTGTGCACACTGTTCAGCAAAGTTTGATGTGACAACAGCCTGCTATGGATTGTAACAGCCCAGTCACAATGCATTCTGGGATACAGACAGACAGTATGGTGGTGGGCTAACCCATGACTGCAGGAACAATACAAAAAAAAGGATTATTAAAGAAGATGTCCAATATTGGAGTTACTGTTGTGGATTGAGGCTGAATTCCATTTCTCCCCTTAACCCTGAATCTTAACTCTCGGTCTCAAAATGCGCGTTCCTGCGAAGTGCGAGGGCTGTCCCAATTCTCCCGAGAGTTAAGTTGATGGGCGGGTTTGAGGGCTTTATCTCCCTCAGTTTTCAGATGTCCCTGGAGCTCCCTTGGTATCGAGGGTTATCACTCAAAGAAAGATGGCAGCGAATGCGGGGAAGAAATTGAGCAACAAATGTACATTTCTTTGTTAATAGAGATCTAAAAATTATGAAAACCACTCCAACATCTTAGTTCAACGTTATTTTATGGATTATTTGGCGTTTTGTAGAGTAACAATTACTTTTATTTTTACAATTGTAAGCTGGTAACCGTGCCGTCGCGGACAAGCCTGCGAGTTACAGCTGGTGTTTCAGGTCAGCTAATGTGGTGTTTATACCTGTTATTGGTTGAATATTAACACGTTCTCGTTCTTCTTCCTCTGAATCGACAGACTACACAGTTTTGGCACATTGCTGCCCTCTACAGTCTGAAATCGTAACTGCTATTAAGGGGTGTCCCATTTCTGAGTCACGAGATGGCCCTTACACTTGGTTTTGAGGGGCCAGTTAAGATTGAGGGTTGAGCTTGAGGGTAAGATTGAGGGTTAAGGGGGGAATTGGGATTCAGCCTCAATCTTTGAAGACCCCAGAAGGTCAGCCAAGTCCCAGGCTCACTAGAAAACGTTCTTTAAGAGCTACGATGGTGTAGACAGCATCATTAGAACAGCATGACAGAGAGCAAATAAGTGCCTGTGGTTCAAACATTACTTAGCTTTGATAACATCTCTCTTCTTGTCTTATATGACAACACTGTTTTCAGAGGGTTAAGGATGGTGGTGGGTCTTGGTGCTGGACTGGTTCAGTGGGTCCAGCCTTAAAAACCTACCAAGAATCAGGAAAATGTTAAGCTCATGCTAAATGTACCCAATAATAGCTTTAATTGGGTGCACTAACTGGGTTTTACTTCTGCACAACGCCATCAGACCGCTCTGAAAGCAGACTGACAACTCATAACTGCTATTAGCATTAGCATCAAGTTAAGATTTCATTCATAACAATTGGAGGAATTGGACAAATAAAGTAGCAGAACATCTACACTTAGAATAAACCCAAACCTTCATCATCATGTTATAGTAAATCTGAACAGCTGCCTCGGCCGGTGTTTCTTCTTATTTTTACTGATTCTAACTGCAGAAGCATCATTAAACACAACCACCTCTGTTTGTTTAGTTTCAGTGAAGGTGTTTGTTGAAGCTCTGGTTTTATTCTCCCTGAGACGAGAGCTCCTCTCTTCACAGACATTCATAAAGATGAATGCTTCCTTTATGTGTTCATAATGAGAGGCTGGTAGCAGCTTTTTAAAGAGAGCTCCATCTTCAGCATCCTCTCAGCTCTTTGTTTCCTCTCTGAAGAGCCTCCTTCACTGGGAACAACCAGCAGCAGATGTCGAAGCAGCTCTGACTCATTTAGAAAGCTGATTTATCAGCCAGCATTCCCACTCCAACACTTTGTTTGCACCTGTAATTACCATCAGTGTGGGGCAACTAGTTATCATGTTGGCTGCATCCAGATTACACATACGGCAACTCTGACACTCAAAAATCATGGTGCATGGTGCAGAATCACATGCTTTGGTCCTCCCTGACACTGTTAAATATTTAAATCCTTTCCCATGAATCTAGGTTCCCCAGCTTAACTGCAGATGTTTGCCTCTGTCGACAGGTCTGAGGATAAAATTTAAAACAGATATTATAACTATCTCCACTCTGTAAAACAAACTAACAAGCAAAAGAGGAGCAGAATCAGGGAGATTACTCTGTCCTCACCTCCTGGTGCCTCCACCTCCCCCTCTGTCGTCCATGTCAGTGCAGGTAAAGGTGTTTGCACACTAAAGGCCTGCACACATGAAGGAATAAACGACAGTTTGGAGGCAGATTATACTGTACATTTCTATGCACACAAGGAGCAACACCATTTTCTGAATGAATCATGCAGATTCTAAAAACATTTCGACTGTAAAAGTCTATGGTGTGTTTTCTTCAGGTGCAGTGCTTAACAAATTTATTAGACCACCCTAACCCTAACTAAAGTAAGGTTTATGCCACAGCTGCCCTAAATTAACAGCATTGGTAATTACCAAAATCATTTTTATGTTTCTGCAATGGTTAATACACCAATATGTAGAAGCTCTTTAACCCAAATGATATTTTTAATGCTAAAATAGAATTATTATTGTTATCCATGAATTTTCAAATTTACTGATTTACAAAAAAAACCCCTGAAAAAATAGTAAAGCACATTAATATTTCTTAATTAATATGTCAAATTATAGTTATTTACTTGCATTCCTGAACATAGAAATGAGTTTTAGTGGTTGAATGTTGTGCTTGATTCATTTCTGACTTCTCAGAGAAGCCCAGTGAGCCGGCTCAAATTTGGGTGAATTTAGTTTGAAATCCCTCATTCCTGTTCAAAATGGTAAAACGTGGAGAGCTCACTGAAAATGAAAGAGTCCGCATTAAAGCACTTCATGATGCTGGATGGTCTCTGAGACAAATATGACAGGTGGTCTAATAAATTTGTTAAGCGCTGTATAAGTTAAATCTTATCAATAAAGATACTGACGGCACACTTGAGGTTCGCTGTGACAGTGAACTGATTGGCTCACCTGTTTGTGTCGATACGGTACACAATGGTACCCATTTTCAGTACTTTTGTGTGTAAATTATACGCAATAATAAATGTTATATGACCTCTAAACTTCTGAATTTAAGATATTTATTTTTCAATATTAAAGCACAATCAACTATCAAATATATCAAAACAATATCAAACACCGTTTGTAATGTCATATCACAAGTGTTAAAAAAATTACTCTAACAGTAAATTGGCTGAGTGGTGCAAAGACAATAACCTGAAAAAAACACTGAACATCAATAAAACTGAGGAAATCATATTAGACTTTAGAAGACAACAGCAGGACTTTTTACCACTACACTTAGAAAGTACAGAGGTTGAAAGAGTGTCCAGCTTCAGGTTTCTGGGGACACATATAAAGGAGGACCTTCCATGGACTACCAACACAACTGCTCTGGTTAAAAAGGCACATTAAAGGCTATATTTCCTCAGAACCCTCAGGAAAAACAGCCTGCCCAGAAAGCTGCTGCTCTGTTTCTACCACTGTTCAATAGAGAATGTACTAACATACTGTATCACAGCATGGTTTGCACACTGCACTGCAGCGAACAGGAAAGCCCTGCAGAGAGTCACTCACACTGCTCAAAAATCATCAGACTGCCCCCGCCCTCACTGGAGTATATCTTCAAAACATGCTGCCTCTGTAGAGCTAACTGCACTCTGAGGGACGTCACCCATCCATTCAACAACCTCTTCACACCGCTGCCATCTGTTCCACGTCTAAGGATAAAAACTCACACATCAAGGTTCAGAAATAGTTTTTATCCCACAGCCATTATCGAACTCAACACTCAAGGAATCATCACGGGACAAGATGACTATCTCTACTGGTGCAATATGATCATTAACAACCAAGTGACCTTTAATTGACTTATTTGTATTTTTATATTATTAACCGTTTTATGGCACTGTAGACTGCACTGAATGCACAAGGACTTTTTAAGACTTTTTAAGAACAGTCAAGCTCTAAACATCCTTTCTTCAGGACAACCTGGGATTAAGAGTATGTGTGCTGCTGTTATATCATTAAAATTGTTTTAAAAGTTTGGGGACTATAAGACAAAAGAAAAAGAAATATCAGAAATTAAAATGTAACTATAATGACTAAGACTTTATTGCACAATCTTGTTCTCCCATCTCTTAGGGACCAAAAAGTAAAAAAGGAAAATCATACTGTGACAAAAAGTGTGAAATGCTCACCTACAAAAAAGTCCATGCACTTCTTTTTATTGGCTGACTATGAGTCTTTATTCAGTCCTGTCATCAGCGACACAGAGGGACACATCACAGCCTCTCTGTGTCTCTTTCTCCCCATTATAAGTCTTTGCACATGCTCTGTTTGGCAAACAAAGACGTGCCTGTCATTGGTTGTCACAGCCCATGTGACATCTGTATTAGGAACATTACGTGGTGTCTAATACCAAGCTCGCGAATAAAGAGATTGAAAATGGAGTAAAAAGTGGACAGATGTGGAGTTACTGGTGTGGATTTAATCCTTCCACATGTTCACCAGAAAAGCTGCCATGAGGGCTATTAAGGCATGGATAGCATCATTAGAACAGCGAGATGGAGGAGAAAAAGGTAAGTGGCCGTGGCTTACAGTTCAAAAGTTATTTACCTTTAAAGGGGACAAATTATGCAAAAAACACTTTTCCATGTTTTTCTCACAAAAATATGTGCCCCTGGTCTGTCCACGATCCCCTCAAATACCTAAACCCCTCCACCTTTCAGAAAATGTGAGCTGAAACAAGCCATTCTCAGATTTTACCCTCATGACCTCATGTGGGGAGTTAGCTCCGCCCCCAGGTTGGGTTGGCCCGCCCCGCTTGGAAGAAGGTTCCGCACTCCTCTCCTGATCCTCCTCTCAGGTAGTTCAGTGGGTCACCCTGCTGACTTCCATCTGGGAGATTGATGGTTCAAATCCCAGTCAGGGCCTTAAGTTTGGATTAAAGCATCTGTTACATTGTAACATCAGCAGTGTCACATCCATTTCCTGAGAGGGGTGTGGTCAGGGGCGGAGTCAGATGGCTCATTAACATTTAAAGCCACAGATCTCTCTGAGCAGCCGTGTTTTTCGGACCTCTGAGACCAATATGAACTTGTTTTAAAGGGTTAAAATATGTCCCCTTAAATAAGCCGTGTATCTTCTTCTTGTATATAAATGGTCTCAGAGGGTTAAAGATTAAAAACAACTCAGCACTGGCTACAGATATGACAAGAGGACAAGCATCGCGTAGTAATGGAGAGGAAGACGTTTTCTCCTCTGTCTGCCTTAAAACTCAGTAACGAATGTTTTGATTGGCCAGATGTGTGCTGAGATGTGTGCTCAATGGGAAGAAACCATGAAACAATTGACCATAGTTACATTTTTTTTAGCCATAATTATGCTTGGCCAAGTTACGCTGCAGGTGTGAAAACTTGCATTGACTCACTACTATAGGTATTTTTTTGAACCGATACCAACCATTTCTCACTCCTGATGGCAGATAACCGATAAGAACTGATTTTTTTTTTCAATAGTTGATTAAAAAATAAAGTTTATTCAATGTGTTTATGCACATCTGAGGGTAAGAAGGGGTTAATATGAGCATAGAAATGTATAACTAATTCTGACATCACTCATGTTTACATCAAAAAACAAAGAACTGTTCTGACTTTACAACTGTTTTTTTTTTTTTTTATGAACATTTGTATACCAAACAAACTACAACATACACAACACCTGGCATACATTTTCCCCTTTTCCCATGAAATAACTGAAAGTTTCTTGATAAGTGGTCAAATCTGACTTTTCAATCAACTAAACAAGAATTCAGCTGATTCATGTCAAATCAGACATGAACCCAAACAGGCTGTCATGCTTAACAAAGGGAGATGTTTGGGGGTCTGGTTTTTTTTTTTGTATTTTTACCTGCATAAGTCAGAAATAAAGAGAGCTGATGTTTTATATAAAGAATAAAAATATGCACTAACATTTGTCATATCAGAAATAGGTTCAAAATGTAAAGTCCACCGTGGTCTGTGGCTAAACTTCGGTTCCTAGCGTCGATCAGACTGAATGAAACCACATTAAACAGAGCAGGCCAAGAGTACCTTGCTGCAGACAAGATGGCCGACATACATCCGATCCATGCTGGAAGTCTCAACCAGAAGTCCGTACGTCTAAGGTTAGGCTCAGGCATTAGAACCTGAGTGGTTAGGTTCAGGCTAAGGCAGTGGGGAAGGTGATATATTTGAGATCCAGCAGTCAGAAGACTGACAAACACTGGCGGCTGAGTCCAACACGAAGAAGAAACTTCCACTTGGGACTTCCGGCGTGGATTGGATGTATAGCGACGCCCATGTCCGCCATCTTGACTGCAGTTGGGTCCCTCTCGAGCAGGCAGGGATACGTCTGTGAAAGTAGCGGTGGATCAGGAGACTGTCAGACTGATTTTGTCTTTACTAGCGTGGCCTTTTGGCTCAGGCAAACTTTCTGCTGTTTCCAGTGCCCATTGAATCAGCACACTGCCTTGTAATTGCCTGTGGCTTGGCCCTAATGCCCGCGGCCCGCAGCTACTGACACTTCGTTTTAACGTCGTTAGGATGATGACTTTTAAGTGACTTATAAGATCCGTTTCAAAACTCCAGGACGTTTTTCACTCTTCGGCAACTTTGCGGGTCAAATTTAACAAACGCTGTCGTGTTATTCTCCCCGTAAATATTGAATAGCTTCACCAGTACTGCCGTGTCGTTAGCCTCGAGCACTGAGGCTGCTTCCTCTTCTTCTCTGGTGCTTAATAGCGGAAAATGTACTGTGGCGCCACCTACTGTTTCAGAGTATGCAGTCTTGTGAAAAAGAAAACAAATGCCTTTATTATCAGTGGGTTTTATCAGTTAATATTTTATTATTGGGAATAATAAAAATATGTTAAATATATGCAATATCGGCCGATAATTTATGGGTGCCGATAATTATAGTGCATCCCTACTCGCTACATATTTTGCAGTAAGGACAGCCTTGGTGTACTTGTAAAGACTTTGGTCTGTTATTTTCAGATGCATTTTTTTGTGTATTAAATGTAAGACTGTGTTCACTGTGTCCCATGTGTTTTATTCGTATTCACTGTAAATGGATAATGGCAGTAAAAAGAGGCTGAGGCAGGATTATTCACACAATGAACAGTTACTTTAATAAATGAGATCTGCAGGAGCATCAGCTGTTTGTATGTCCACATGTGCAGAAGCTGTTTTCTGTGATGCAGGAACCCCAGCTTAACGCTTGGCTTGTGGCTTCTTTCCTGCATGGCTCTCCCTGCTCTCTTTCTCATTCGTTTTTGACTCTCGCCTCTCCTCTCTGAATAAAAAGTCCTTAAAGACATCTTAAAGTCTTACGTCTGTTAGTGTGGAGTCCCCCTGTGGGCAGACTGTCGTTGTGTTGTTGATGTAGTTGTTATTTCCACACGTAGACTCTCTTCAGTTTGTTTGTTAAGAGCCGAGACATTCGTAGTCCTCAGGGTTCGAGTTTTGTGCCAAGCCCAGCTTTTCTGTGTGTTTCAGCCGCTTTTTCAGTCTCTCTTACACAACCTCTGAAGGAATCGAATGTTGAAAGTACAAACAGCTCTTTGGTAATGACTTCAGCTCTATTTCCATCCCTTTCTTCACGTCAGCTCCCTGCATGCATCTCCCATTCCACTGAAGAGTAAAACAGTGAGCTGAGCTGAAAACATTACAGCGTGTGGAAATGATGAAACCTCTAACATCACACAATCAGGAGGGAGAAAAGAGGAGAAAAACACTGCAGCCATAACCGTTCCCTAAACGGCACCAGCAGAGATTTAATATTGTATGAAATGACAATTTTCTCTTGGCTCGCCACATTCGCTTTACTGATTGTGTTGCAACCTAACAGCAGAAAATGTCTTTTCAAACAGATTTGTCCTGCTGGGCCAGCCTTCAAAATAGAAACTTTTACATCAGCCACAGCGTCTACAACCAAATTTCCCAATAAAGTCATGATTCACTGTATTGCCCTGACGTTAAAGCTCCTATTGCATAAGAAGAACAAAAAGCTGGGTATTATGTAAGACAAGGAGCCTCAGGACTAAAGTTTTCAACTTTCATTATCTTAGAACAAACAAGTCACCACCATACACTCAATATTGATCAGGGACTCTAGATTAGGGTGTCATTTTACTTCTGCTTTTAAAACTAAGGCTTAGGTTTGCAGGCATACAAATCGAGCACGCAGCTTTGGTTCAGGCAGGCCACGGTGTCATTGTTAAGATCAGCTGATCTCATGCAAACCCTCATACCTCATCATCACCCTCATGACGGCCAGCTGACTTGTGGCTAATCGCTCTCATGCTGCCTCATTTCAACTGCTCTTGCCAGGCCATGCTCTACCGCTCTCTCTGGAAGCAGGTTGCAACCCTCCTCCACCCCAGCGCCTCCTTTTTTCTGCTTCAGCGTCGTTCTGTTGTCACTGATGCCTGCTCTGCTCTGGGGTTTCTGCTGCCCCTCTCCCTGTCTCAGTCTTTCCTCATCAGCATAGGAAGAGCAGGAACGTGTGCTGTTCCTGCTGAATGCTTTCTATGCAGGCTTGTGCTAATTAATAACTACTAATACAGAGATATTTAAAGCTGAAATCATTTGTTTCCTGACTAAGTGGTCCTGACTGAACTGGGTTCAACAACTGTGGCCCTCCAAGACTCTGAATAAAGCAGCTTCTTGAAACAAGGTCAGTTCCATGAGATGAAATGTCTTCTCCATAACCATATGTGTATCATGGTTTCTCCCTCAGTTAGCTCACAAGTTGACCTTGACTGTGTAGCAGTATAAAGTGATAATAAATAAATATTGTCTTATAAACCTCGTATAGTATTAATAATAACTGGGCACCACTGCTTATGCAGATTGGTTATTGAATAACCAATTAAAACAATTGCAATTATTAATAAATAAATGAATTCAATAATTAATTATGAATTAATCTCATATCTTCAGTTATGCGTCCTCGTGACAGTGACTCCACTTCCCAACTTAATAATGATTTCTGGACAACGACTGACGATTGAAGATCGTCTGAAGATTTATTATTTAATCACAGAAAATAGATTTGTAAAAATAGATCTGATTAAATTAATTGTTTTAATGGAACTGTTGGAGACACTGTCAACCCTGATGAGTTGGATCAGAATCCTACTGTTTGCCATAGAAGGAGGATGAGGAGATGAACTGGTGAGGTGCTGAAAGCCCGGAGCTACACTGGTTCTGCAACGGCGCCAAGGTGGGTCTCTCAGAGAAGACAGTCTGACAAACATGGAAGGATGTGTCCTTTCCATGTGTCCTGGTGGGCTCCTCTTGTTAAAAAAAAAGCAGTTCTTAATTCATCCAATCAAAAATAATGTCTCAGCTGACATCACTTTGAGTTATTGGAAGAATCACAGTGATGAAGTCTGGATGTGCAAGGAAAAGGACAAAAAAAAACTGTCTTCTGCAACAAATAACACGAAAGCTATACAAAATTTTAGAATTGGAGCTGGATCGAAAATAAAGTTAACTAAGACTTCAAAGTTCAATTAAAGTATTGAACCTGGCCCAGACTTCTAAGAAACAAAGAGAAGAAACGTGTTTCACGGAGAGGTCTAAAAAAGACTTAGATAACTTAAGAAGAAAGATAAAGAAAATCAAGGAGAAATAATGAAGGAGAGAGCTGAAAAGGACACTGAAAACTTGGGTTCTGATTCCCGATGTCTTAAAGCGAAAGAGGGAGGACCAACTCCATCTGAGCCTTCCTCTAAGGCAGTGATACTCAACCTGCGGCTTGCGAGCCACATGTGGCTCTTTGGTGACCGGTTGCGGTTCTTTTAAGGCATACTTAAAAAAAAAAAACAACTTTAACTAAAAACATTTATGAAGGTGAACACTTTCATCAGTAAAGATTCATGGTAGGTCGCATCAATAAATCTGCTTCCCACACACAGAAGACAGGCTTTAACTTCCAAATTTAAACGTTCATTATTTTGAATCTGTATATTATTACTGTCGGATGCACTCAACGGCGGAGCGTGTGTATAAGAGCAGAGGATGTCCGCAGGTGGTGTGTCTTCAGTAAGCTCATTCACTGAAGTCTGCTGTCATGAGTTCAAATTAAAGCTTCCCATTTCATCATTTCAACTTTTCTCCAGCCACGCCTGCCGATGCTCTCTCACACTTATATCTTATGACAATTATGCCGATGCGCGTCATCAACGAGTAGCCTCTAACACACACAGAGCACATGTGGAGATAGCATAATATTTAATATCTAGTGAAAGTTGTCCAAACGTGGGTGTTTTATTTGATCTTTAATGTACTAATGATCATACATGTTGTCAAAAGAGCAGAAATATAAAACCAAAGCAGGGCTGGTTTCAGTCATTTGGAGGCCCAGGGCAAAGACCACTATGAGGCCCCTCCCCTTTAACTAAAGGATTAATAATGAGCAGAAAAAAATTAGAAAGCAACTCTTTTATGTTAATAAAGCCACAGAACTCCAGTAAATTCCCCAATGTGAGCTATAAATACCTAAATAGCCAACCATCATAAATCATTTTCTTTGAAAAGTATCTCAGAGCTCAAACTCAGCTCATGCTAATATCTTAAAAAATCTTTAGGCCAGGTGGAACTTTCACAAAGCTGGTGTTGGGCCAAAAACTGTTATCTCTAAAATGACCACTTTTCAGGAAATGAAAAGTTTATAATTTATAAAAATGATATAAATATGATTTTTAAAAATAAATTAAAATCATGAAAAATTGAGATACAAGGTTTTAGCCTGATGAATAAAGTGATGAATAAAATAAATATGGTCATTATCAGAGACATATTGGTTCTTCTGACTCTACAGACATTTGTATCCATTTAACCTCATAATTATCCACCAATCCACTGTTTTATTTTCTCATTTTAACTTCAGATTAACTGATCTATTATCTACCTTACATTCCGGGTTTGGATTGTGACTCATGCTAAAAAATTTTTTAAACAATGTGTCTCTTTGGTAAAATAAGTTTGAGTACTACTGCTCTAAGAGAGGAAATGTCACTACATGAACCACTCTTCATCAAATTAGTAATTCTTATTCTGGCCATCCAATCAGATATCTCCAAGTTTTAAAGTTGTGATCTCTCCTGACATCTGCATTTATCAGACCGTCAAATAACCCGCCTTCCTGTCCGAGAAGATTTTAGGCAGGAAAGGTTGGTAAACAAGGATGGGTAGTTGGTAGACACAGGGAGGTCCCCCGTGTTCGAAATCCTGCAGGAATTCTCAAAAGCTGCAGACATTAACGACAGGTTTGTAGGATATCTAGCAGATTTAGGCCTTGATTCCGCTACAACTGGTTCTGACACAACGGCTAACAACAGAATCCTAGAAGCAGCTCAGACTGGGAGATGTGGGGCTGATAGAACCTCAGCTGGAACTCTGGAGTTTAATGACACAAGTGCAGTTCAGACTTTAGATGGTAAATAAATGAAGCGACACCTGTAAGCTGGGAGATCACTGATTTCATACCTGACATTCATCATAATAAATCACAGGACACATCCTCCTATTTCTGTGGTCTGTTTAAACTGTAAGATTCCCAGCTTCTTCCTCTGCTCTGCCCTGAATCAGTGCTACGCCCTCACTTCAACACACCTCCACCCCAGCATCCCAGGGCTGTATAGTGGGATAGATATGTTTCAGGTTTTTAACCTTTTAGCACAGGTACAATGACAAAGTGGGAGAGGTGTGTACATGTCAGCAATACAGATGTGACTTTAGGTTTTACTTGTTGTCACAAGATCTTCAGACTTGACCTGGACTTGAGATTTGATATTTATGTCCAACCCTTGTGTCTGATACCTTTGGCACATTTTAAATTGAAGCGGGATGTTATTCCCACGAGCAAATCAATCAGGTTTAAAGAAAGCACACTGATGTCCCACAGGTGAAAGCTCCACAACCCACTTTTGAAAAAGGCTTCTATAGACAACACTGTGAAGTAAATGTACCATTCAATGGTGCCTGTGCACAGGTGAGCTCCCAGAACAACCACACCAGGTGGCGCCTCCCTGAACACCTCTGTAGGTCTAGGAGGATCATCAGCTGGGGACCACCTCCTTGATGTTTTAACCCCAGTATCTCTGCTAGTTGCAGAGGGCAGCGATCTGCCCCTGCTGACACCCTGGGGTGTTACTCCTCTCCTCCTCAGCCACAATCACAACCAGCCTCTCTCTGCCTCTACAGCCAGCTCTTTCATCGTTTTCTGATGCTCCATGTCCCAGAGCAGACGATGGTGTGAGGAGCAGACGGAGCAGAAGTACTAGTAGAAACTGACATTTTTCTAACCTGTTCATGTCAGTCAGCGTGAGAAGCATTCGTGTGTCGAGATCAAAAGTGAAATGAGACCCTCCCCTCTTTATATTTCTGTTAAATTTTCTGTGGATGACTTCAGCTCTACGAACCTGAGAAAGAAAAATCTTTCCTTGAGTCTTACTCACATGAACAGGTCTTTTTTTTGCTGAAATAACATTAGAACACAGATTTGTAAAAACGAAAAGTCAAGCTTGGTCAGATCTGTTATCAAGAGACCAAACCAACTTCAGAGTGTGTGTTTGTTGAATGGATGTTGGACTGATCTTTCTGATGCATTTAGGTCAATATGAACGATGGTTGTCCTTTACATCTGCTGCACGCTGAAACACAGGGACTTCAAGGTGTGCATGAGTTTTTTTTAATAAACTGTTACTTTATTCACTGAAAATACACAAACATAATCTCATCAGCTTTGCAGCTGTGCACACCTGTTGTTATCATCATGTCATGTCAAGAGCACAGAATAAAGGGAAGATGTGAGTCTGTAGGTGCTAGTCTGTGTGTGTATGACTGTTAACCAATCAGATGGGATAAAAGAAAAACTGGGGGGGGTTGATGTTGCTCAGTGCTCTGTCTCTGAGCTCTGCTCTGATAGGTCTGTCTTTAATGTGACAGAATGTTCCTCCAGTCACCTTCTGAAGAGTTTCTGAAAAGTCCTGCCCTTCTCAAATGTTTCCTATGGCGCTAATAAAGCATGCCGTTCTCACTGCCCAACCCAAAACTATGATTCTGTTCATTTTCTACTCTCTGGAGACCCATAAATCAATCATCAGAGGACAGTTCTTTAACTTACGTTTCTCTCCTTGTGATGATAAGTGTGAATAATTGTTTGTTTATTGATCGCGAGAGAGTGAGAAAGAGAGAGAATGTGAAAAGAGTGGCGTGCAGCGCAGTCTACGGTTTGATTTTTGCTTTAAAACGATGTAAAGTCATTCAGATCAGAAAGATCAAGGAGGGCTCAAAACACAGCGGCATCAGCTCTAGACGCCACAGGTAGCTCGGCTGTGGTGGAAAAGCAAATCCCCTGCTGAGCCGCCATGTAATGGAAAAGGCCCTCATGGAAGCTTTCCCAGACGAATGTCACAGATATTCATTTAATGATTATGAGTCGATCTGGTGTGTCAGGTTAGTCATTTCCTGCTGACAGGGCTTTATGTTTTAAACTTTAGGGTCCTTACATTCTCAACCTGCAGACATGAGGAACAGCACAATTACACCCTAAAAAATCACTCTGCCATAACACACACTTTAGTCAGGCATCCCAGATAGCTGCAGTCAGCCATATGCAAGGTCTTTTTTGGAAATGACCACTGAATGTTGAGCAACACATTTGAACGGCTTTATTTTACTAAACATAAATTAAAAAATGATGTAAAATAAAGCCATTTTTATACAAGGTGAAATTAACTGAAAGAAAAGCACTCATTATAACCTAGAAGTGACCTGCACAGCCCCTATTATTTTATTTGTTTAGAAAAAGGATCAGAAAAGACCACACAGATCGTAAAAACCATATTTACCACCTTAAATTACAGAGATACCTACTGGTATGAGATTAGAATTATGTGGACCTCTGTGTGCAGAAATATGGTCTGTAATCTGCCCTGGAATTTTAACTCTTAAAGGCGAGCATGAAGAGACAGTGGTACAGCCATTAAATGCCACAAGGGACGAGGAAGGGGAGTAAGCCATGTTGGTGAAGGACATGCGAAGTATTGACGTGGGAAAACATTTTCAATACTTCCAAATGACACGTGAAAACTTTGCCGATGTAGTTGGGTGCCTAGCCCCTCTCCTTCTTCACTCTGGGAGTCACCACTCACCCGTCAACGCTGCACAGAGGAACAAATGCAGGTCAGTGTCACATTTAATGTGGGTCGATGTGAAAAATACATGCCGAGCAGTGTTTTGAGTGACACCAGTTCATGGAGTGGAGTCTGCGCAGTCGTAAAATTTGAGCTTTGCGTGCACAGGCCTTGCGGAAGTCCGCTTTGAGTCCATGCGGACCTCCGCGGAGTCTGTTCTGCGTACGTTCTACCTGAGTATGTTTGGGCCTTAACAGTTCAAAGACATGGTCAATTGTACGTGACTATAAACACAGATGTTCTTTGAGATTATTACAAAGTAGCAGAGGTCTCTAGGTAATTCAGTCCTGTGTGAATTGGGCATATGTCAGCAGATTTCTTTGCTTGATTTACTTTATTCATGAGGACCTTACAACAACCCTACAATCTACAGACTGCTCTTCATTTGAATGAGTCAGATTCTGGATTTGGTTTGAGAGAGAATCACAGAGGAGAAGAAACAAACAATCTTGGAAGTGAACCTCATCCTGCACCGCTGCCGTCCAAAGATTGAGGACAAAACTGGAGTGTTTTGAAACAGAAGTGTTTGTTTCCTCTGTCATACAAACTCCACGAGGAAAGCTAACAAAGAGAGGCAGTGATGGATGGACGCGGCAGTCTTCAAAGTAAAAGGAAAGAAAAGACATTACCCAGCCAGCTGACAGACTTAAAAAGCTTAAATGGGAAGAGGAAATGAGAATTTGATCCCAAACTTCAGGAAAATCGATATGACATTAGGTTATTTTGGAGCCTGTAAACAGCAGAGGTGAGATCAGAGAAGGGAAACCAACTCGGCGAGCTTCCACTGAGCTTTGTTCCCACAGGTCCTCTGTTTCTATCCGTTGCTGCTGGAAACCAAAAGAGCAGAAAAGACCGAGAGGCTTTAGCACATTGATCACCGAGCAACTGCATCACAAAAGCCTCGACCTGAGAGGAAAGAGCGAATGCAAAGAGCAAACGGAGCTCTCAGCGCCAAGACTGTTGGAGTGTAAGAGGCTTGAGAGTGCACATCAGACAGACACGCTCATGTCCACGCCACTTTAACCACTTAATGTGTTTGTTTTCTCCTGCAGACGACAGCGCAAAGTGTCAATCAAAGTCAGACTGACGGGAGCTGAGTGATGGAGAACGCCTGAAGGTCAACCTGGAACAGCACAGACACTCAGAAGCTGCTTACCCCTGTTTACTGCACAATATCAGTAGAAATGAGACGTCACATAAGGACATGGGATCTTAGCAGGAGGACTAAAGCAGATTCATTAAGAGCTCCATAATCCTGCTATTATACTGAGCAGATCTGGAACGCAAATGCAGAATTCACAGCAGGACATAACAGCAAATGAAAACAGCTTTTTATTACTGCTGAAAGATATTTCAGTCAAAAGAAAAGGGGTTTATAAAGTGACTTAATCCAGGCACATGGCACTGCCGAATTATTAGGAACACAAGGAAAAGTAAAAACTAGAACTACTACCTGGTGGTTATACGCCAAAGAAGAGAAGGAGAGGCATGCATTAGACTTTGGAGGTCAAAAGGTCAAATCCATGTGCCTCATGTATTCCTTGCTTCTTATCAGGATATTTCAAGAACGACACGTTTGGTTTATATATTTTTTACTCAGCCAGTCACTAATGAAGCAGAGACTACTGGCACCTTATGCCTGATAACTTAAAAATTTAAGTTGACTGTGATAAGAGTTAGTTACTTGTGGCTGCTGATAACCCTTATTATAGCCATCTTATTTTAATATTTGTTCACCAACCAAACAAATGCAGATGTAAAAAGGGCATATTACTATAACTTAACTCTCGTTGTAGTAACATCTTTTGATGTACCTTACGTAAATGACAGATCAAATTGGGATTTTGTTGTAGCCCCCCTGAAAAAAAATGCACAAGCTGCCACTGATATGAACATGTATAATGTACTATAAAATGAAGGGAAGATTACGGTTCCATCGTCAGAATAATTCCCCCTAGAAAATACGTTTCAATGGTTGGTTCCATTATTTTTCCTCTGGTTGTCTTTGTAAGACGGTAGAGCCGATGGCTGAATCTCAAACTCCTCCCTAAACCCTGAACCCTGAGCCCTCAGTGACTTAACTGACTAAACCTGAGAAGTGATTGAGTGTTTGAGGCTGTGAGGGCTCAAAGTGATAGAAACAGGAATGGAACAGCCTTTTGTTTTTTGTTGACAATTGGTATCTTGCAGAGCTTTAAACAAAGATTAAAAACAAGCGTGCCTCACCTATATTCCTGTTTTCTCAGTGGATGAAAGCTGTTTTATATAATATCTTACAGAAAAATACTTCTTTTTTGCAACATCAGCCCCTTTTTGCACCTTCCATATTTTTTATTTATAATTTCGCTCTTTCCACTTCACTTTTGTTGTGTTTACCAGTGGGAATCACCCGAGAATCCCTGTCATACGTCACAATGCAATGAACTATGGGTAATTCCCTCACGCTAAGTCTGCAGAGATGCCCACTCACGGAAAGGAAAGGGTGCAGGGCTCAAAATGACAGCCCTGAGCTCTCACGGGCTTAGTGGGAGCGCGCCTCAAAGTCAGTGAGTGTGTGAATGTGGACATTGGGATAGGGCCGATATTCCGACACCAACATTATGAGCTCCTCCATTGTTTGCTTTGACCCATGAAGCCTGCTACTTCCAGGTTCTCTCCCTCCTTCGTTGTGATTGGCTGCTGCCAGGCGGCTGCTGCCAGAAAGTTCAACACGCTGAACTCTGAGTGGCAGGGCAAAATCTGTGCACGTTCACGTGGGCGGCAACCGCTTCTGGGTCCTACCGCCGTGGTTAAAACCGCTTCCTGTCTGCCACCCTTCCCTCATTAAAATGACTGGAGGCGGTGAGTTGCTGCACGGCGGTGTGAAAAAGACTTGAGGCTACGTTTGACCAGGATATTGTTCTTGTCCCTTTCATCCAAAAAATCCAACATAATGGGGATAATTCCACAGTGGCCTGCTGTCCTCTCTGTCATCTCGCTGGAACAACAAGCTAGCGATGAGCGCTTATCGGCAGAGAATGTTTACCTTCTGCTGGCATGGCGCTACGTGCCAACATGACTACAGGAAGAAGGAAGGACAAGAAGTGCAGATGCATCGAAGAGCTGCCTTTTTTTCTTTCTCTCTTTTTAAAACCATGGAAGTGAAAGGAAAATTTGGGATTTTTCTTTCAGTAACGGTTTAGTTTTTATGAAAATATAACTATAAACAGATTAATTAAACTGTTAAACCAACGTGTGACGTTACTCGTTAAGACAAAAAAGTAATCTGAGTACTCTAACAGATTACTTTGTAACACGTTAGCCCAATCACCGGGTATAAAACTGGACACTGAAACAGTCTTGCAGTTTGTACTTCCCTGAATGCAGAGCTGATCAATCCTCCTGACTCTCCAACAGGAAAGATCCAATCAAAAGTTTAATTTTAAAGCCTTCTGTTAAAATCTAAAGCTTTCCAGCTGATTTATTTCCCCGTAAACATTTCTGCAGCTCCATGGTCCTAAACATTTACCCACAACTCAGAATTTGTGAATTATTTCTTCTCCCACAGCAGCTCTGCCTCTCTCAGATGCTGGCGTTTATCAATAAGATTAGTGACCAAATTAATGAGCCTGCTTACATTTAAATGTGCTGTGTGCCGCCGCGGGCCACAGCTTAACAAACTGATGTTTGACTTCAGCAGAAAATGAACAAATGTGTTACAAACTGAAGTCAGTTTCACTCGGGGAAAAGAAAAATCACTTGGATTGACACATAGAAATCTTATATACTATACATTCTCTGCTCTCCTGGGAGGAAACTCTGCTGGAGGGAGGCCCTTTACATCAGTGAAAGTGATGTCTGGAGACACATCAGCCTGTCATGTTTGGTGTGGCAGCCCGTCCCGGGGGGACGCACGACAAGAACAAGAACAAGCAGCGCTGAGGAGAGAGAAACCAAGCAGGAGAAGTGTTTCGCTCCTGAATTATAAATGGAAGAAGGCTCTTTGTCCGGGCAGCCACGCTGCCAGGTTAATCCCAAATTTCCCCTGACACTTTAAATGTTTGTTTTAGTCAGATAAATTTGTGGACCAGGACTGGATCTGTGAATCATGACTGGGCTTTGAGCCAAAGAGGCATCAGTCTAAGCATCCTGCGTGTTAGTGGCTGTTTAACAAGCTCACTGTGTGGATTTATGAGAGTACATCCTCATCACAGTGACTCAGAGGAGAAGTACCCCGACACAAACACTCATAATGTGATGCAAGTGAGGATTTAATATGTGATGACAGATTCTGGGCGAGAAGTAGGTCTCTGTGGTCTCTGATGAAAGAAATCCCTTTAATTTCGGAAAAAGTGCAAAAAAACTTTAAAAGAGCAGCGACAAGAGTCTGTACGTACTCCACTGCTGGATTCAACAGTGGACGGAAGTATGGAGCTGATGTGGGAGTGTCACAAATGTCCAGCAGCAGGCGACTCTAAAGAAAGATGTCTACGACTAAATGTTCCTACTTGTGAGTGGATTTATCCCTCTGTAAACAATTGCTGTTGACTTTACGGTCTATATTTGTAGGACCGGGTCTTCTTCAACACAACATGAAATAAAAAACCATTGTCTAAAATTAAACACATTGTAACAGATAAAGATAACCAGAGTAATTACTAATGCCAGTTTTAAATTATGATTTCATTTATTAAGAGAAAAAGCCATCCAAACCTGAGTTCAGTTTGACTTTCCAGACCCAGTCCTGATCACTGCCAGACCTGTTGAATGGACAAATCCCTTAAACAGAACCTGTCTGACAAAGTGAAGTAGGCTAAAAGATCTCCAACGCATTATGGAGTCATCTAAAGAAACTCAAGAACAGATGAGAAACAGAGTCACTGATATCTATCAGTCTGAAAGGGTTACAAAGACATTTCCAAGGCTTTGGGACTCCAGCCAACCACGCTGAGAGCCATTATCCACAAATAGAGAAAACTGTGAACAGTGGTGAACCTTCCCAGGAGTGGCTGGTCTACCAGCATGACTCCAAAAGTGCATGGACCAATCATCCAGGAGGTCCCAGAAGAACCCAGAACCACATCTAAAGACCTGCAATCCTCACTGACTCAGTGAAGGTCAGAGTTCATGATTCAACAACAAGAAAGAGACTGGGCAACAATGGTATCATGGGAGAGTTCCAAGGCCAAAACCACTGCTGACCAAAAAGAACACAAAGGCTCATCTCAAATTTGACTAAAAACATCCTGATGACTTCTGGGAAAATATTCTGTGGACTGACAGACAGAAGAGGAACTTCTGGAAGGTGTGTGTCCTGTTCCATCTGGAGTCAAACTAACACAGCATTTAATCAGAAGAACATCAGACCAACAGTCAGACATGCAGTCGTAGTGCGATGGTCTGGACCAGAACCTGGACCACTAGAACCATGAATTCTGCTCTCTAGCAGAAAATCCTGAAGGAGAACGTCTGTCCATCAGTTCATGACCTCAAGCTCAAGCACACTTGGGTTATGGAGCAGGACAATGATCCCAAACACACCAGCAAGTCCACCTCTGATTGGACTAAAAACTAAATGAAGGATCTTGAGTGGTCTAGTCAAAGTCTGGACTTAAATCTGACTGAGATGCTGTGGTGTGACTTTAAACAGGCCATTCATTCTGGAAAACTCTCCAATGTGGCTGAATGAAAACAATTCTGCAAAGAAGAATGAGACAACATTCCCCCACAGTGATGAGAAAGACTCACTGACAGTTATCACAAATGCTTGCTTGCAGTTGTTCCTCTACATAAAATGTTTCAGCCTAATGCTATAAACATTTAAATTCTGACAATGCATGCCAGAGCAAACACAAAGCCTTGACGTCAAAGGAGCTGCAGAACTGCTGAGCTCAGAAACAGGATTGTTGACAGGCACAGATCTGGGGAAGGCTGCAAAAACATTTCTGCTGCTTTGAAGCTTCCCAAGAAAACAGTGGCCTCCAGAATTCTCTAGGGGAAGAAGTTTAGCACAACCAGGTCAAACTGAATGACTGGGGAGAAAGGCCTTAGTAAGAGAGGAGACCAGGAACATGACGGTCACTCTGACTGGGCTCCAGAGATCCTGTGTGGAGATGGGACAAAGTTCCAGAAGCAGCCCTCCACTGATCTGGGCTTTATGGCAGAGTGGTTAGACAGAAGCCCCCCCTCAAAGCAAAACACATGAAAGACGATCACCTGCCCAATACCATCCCAACAGTGCAGCATGGTGGTGGCAGCATCATGCTGTGGGTGTGTTTTTCACCTGCAGGGACTGGGAGACTGGCCAGGGTTGAGGGAAAACTGAATGGAGCAAAGCTCAAGGATATGAAAACCTGTTCCACAGGACTCAGGACCTCAGACTGGGCCAAAGCTTCCACCCAACCTTCCACGAATGTGCTAGAGTGGCCCAGCCAGAGCCTTGACCTGAACCCTTTCCAACGTTTCTGGAAAGACCTGAAACGGCTCCACTGATGGTTCCCATCCAACGTGACTGTGCTTCAGAGGATTTGCAAAAAAAGAATGGCAGAAAATCTCCAAATCCAGGTATTTGCAAAGCTTGTTGCAAGGACAAACTTCTCATCAACCTCAGACCCCTTCATTCCTGAAACAAAATCATGGTGGATCCTGATCCCCGCCTTCTTCCTACAACCATGAATGAACATTAAACACCACGTCACGACATAATTGCAGCATGGCGTGCTTGTTTGTGGCGTGGCTGCGGCTAATGACTTCTTTTGTCTCCTCATTAAATAACGAGCAGGACGAGCAATCAGCTCTGCAGGTCGTTCTTCAGGAAGCTCTCCTTCCCCTCACTCATTTTCTGCTCCCCTTCTCATGCTAATGAATTTTCTACTTAGGGCTCAAAGCAGCGTCAGAGCGTGGTGGCTCCTGATATTTACTCACATAGACACAGAGGGAAGAGAGGAGGAGGAGGATCTGCTGGTAACAGGCAGAGGAAGGTGTGTGAGAGCCTGACAGAGGCTAAAGTGTGTGTGGCCGACGGATAAACAGAGAAAATGAGGAAGCTGTCGGAGATAAGTACAACTCTCCGTCCACCTGCAGCAGACTGACAGCAGAGCTCACAGTCAGCTTCTGGTCATCTTCTATTCTTTAAAGTTTTATTTTCTCTTCTTTCCAGAAGTCCTGACATACCAGATTCACTGTTTTACAGCCATGACATGGGTTATATGTCACATTCATCTAGACAACACCCAAAGACCGTCAAGCAATGGCCGAACATTTAAGAAAATGACCAGCTGCTGATTGTGTGAGTGTTCTGTCACATTTATTACAGGCCAGTCAGAGTGGAGAAACATGACATAGTAGGTGTGCACCGCCTCTCAGCATGAGCTCGACAGACAGCTGTTGTCACGGCATTTCTTCTCTAAAAGTGGAGCCAGCCGGTAAATTAAACTCATGCTGAAGTTAAAAACATCTTTTCCACCAAGAAAATCTCTGTGTGGTTCTTCGCTCTTCTTCATTTAGTAAAGAAATATCAAATTCTGATCAAACTGCTGCTTCAGCTGCACCCACGCTAATCTCTTCACCTGCTGCCATTGTTCACATAGTTGCAGTCAGTCCAACTAAACCACGCCCATACCTACCTTCCTTTATGATGCTGATTGGTCTGGTCACTGTCTGACCTGGAACAAGTGTATCACCTTGTGGCATTTTGCAGGATGGATCTACCTGATGACAGATGTAGAATCTGGACAATCCATCGGCTTTGCAAAGTTACAAAAGTCTAACACCAAGCTTTTTAAAGAAATACACTGCATTGCCAAAAGTATTTGCTCACCTGCCTTGACTAGCATATGAACTTAGGTGACATCCCATTCTTTATCCATAGGGTTTAATATGATGTCGGTCCACCCTCTGCAGCTATAACAGCTTCAACTCTTCTGGGAAGGCTCTCCACAAGGTTTAGGAGTGTGTTTACGGGAATTTTTCACTATTCTTCCACAAGCACATTTGTGAGGTCACACACTGATGTTGGATGAGAAGGCCTGGCTCTCAGTCTCCGCTCTAATTCATCCCAAATGTGTTCTATCAGGTTGAGGTCAGGACTCTGTGCAGGCCAGTAGAGTTGATCCACACCAAACTCTCTCATCCATGTCTTTACGGACCTTGCTTTGTGCACTGGTGCACAGTCATGTTGGAACAGGAAGGGGCCATCCCCAAACTGTTCCCACAAAGTTGGGAGCATGGAATTGTCCAAAATCTCTCGGTATGCTGAAACATATAGAGTTCCTTTCACTGGAACTAAGGGGCCAAGCCCAGCTCCTGAAAAACAAGCCCACACCATAATCCCCCCTCCACCAAACTTTACACTTGGCACAATAGAGTCAGGCAAGTACCGTTCTCCTGGCAACAGAGAAGATTGCCAAATGGAGAAGCGCGACTGGTCACATCAGAGAACGCGTCTCCACTGCTCTAGAGTCCAGTGGCGGCGTGCTTTACACCACTGCATCTGACGCTTTGCATTGCACTTGGTGATGTATGGCTTGGATGCAGCTGCTCGGCCATGGAAACCCATTCCATGAAGCTCTCTACACACTTTTCTTCAGCTAATCTGAAGGCTGAATCGTTTTGTTAGATACAGTACATATACGGCCAATCACTGCCCAGTCCTGTAAAAATAAGAATAAGTAATAAAATTATTATTATTAGTGATTCGCCCAGCCTAAGATCGCCCTTTGGGGTAAACAACCGACCACAATATGACCCATAGCTTCATAGCATGGGTTTGTATTTTTCACACCTACACCACCAGGTACCTCGGGCTCTCTCCTGCTCTTGACTTTCAAATGAAGTTTTTCTGCTCTCTGGTTTGGCCTGCTCTGCATAAGTTCTTCTTCAGTGTACTCCAGTTCATACAAATATCCTCTTGTATTCACAGCAAACAGCACATCATCATCACTCAAGTCAAAATCACTCATATTAAATTTGTTTTGGCTTGGTGTAGTGTTATTATCTCTGTAGAAGCCTGCAGACCCACACAGCGGCTCGGAGGATATCAGTGCGCTACAAAATGCTGAAAGCTGCATCGTAAATTAGCGCCTGGCACAGAGGTTTTTTTGGGGGGGAAATGAAGTGCTTTGTATGTTTTCGACACAGCGTACAGTCAAGCAAACATATTTTCTCGGACCGTTTGACATCAAACCCCTTAAACTACGTGGATAAAACACTCCCATTTATAGCCACTATGCATCAGATCTCTCTGAGCTTGTAATAACCACAGGATCAACTTTCACAGAAAGGAGACCTGCACGCTGGGGCGGACCTCTGCGCTGGGGCTTGAAATACATTGCCCGAGCCCGCAGACCTCTACGCTGGGGCGTGACGTATGTTGTCCGCGATAAATTTTCTGCTCTATCTGCTCGCCCACTGGCTTATCCTCAACCTAAGCACTTGGGTTTCAATAGCGTAGACCCCTACGCGTAGGGGTCAAGGTCTGCTACTGCAGTGTATGGGTTGGGGTCTGCTGCTGCACGCCCCAGCGTACGGGGCTATGCTAAGGTTTAGTAAGCACAGCGGTGTAGTCATGCTAACAACAGCTAACACGCTACCACCCCAGCATAGGTCTCCAGCTGAATGCCCAGCATAGAGGTTTTGTTGAGGTCTGCAGCCAGACCCTCTTGCAAAATTCCCCTCCAAATTACAGCATTTTCATGCCGTTTATTCACGTCAGCCTTGGTGAGCAAAGGCCTTGTTCTTAACCTTTTATTATATGAGAGGATTAAAAGGCTTCAATGAATATTTAAAAGAATAAATGCAGACATACACTCAGCTTTCTCTCCAGTTCTAGTTTTTAAGGCTGTTCTCTCTGCTTTCTAGATAAGAAATATCACTCTGTGGCTCCTTTCTTTCATTCACTACTTTAACAGCCCTGTTCTCCTCTCTCTGAAGAAGCTCTCACAGTAAACTCTGCCAACAGAAACTCTGAAAACATCGATTGCTGCTGCTCTTCAGCTGTCAGCAACAATTTCAAACCGACCCTCAGACAGCTGATCCAAACATTAGAGTCTGATTTAATAAGAATAAAACCTCAGACAGCTGATCCAAACATTAGAGTCTGATTTAATAAGAATAAAACCTCAAACAGCTGATCCAAACATTAGAGTCTGATTTAATAAGAATAAAACCATAAACAGCTGATCCAAACATTAGAGTCTGATTTAATAAGAATAAAACCATAAACAGCTGATCCAAACATTAGAGTCTGATTTAATAAGAATAAAACCTCAGACAGCTGATCCAAACATTAGAGTCTGATTTAATAAGAATAAAACCATAAACAGCTGATCCAAACATTAGAGTCTGATTTAATAAGAATAAAACCTCAGACAGCTGATCCAAACATTAGAGTCTGATTTAATAAGAATAAAACCTCAGACAGCTGATCCAAACATTAGAGTCTGATTTAATAAGAATAAAACCATAAACAGCTGATCCAAACATTAGAGTCTGATTTAATAAGAATAAAACCATAAACAGCTGATCCAAACATTAGAGTCTGATTTAATAAGAATAAAACCTCAGACAGCTGATCCAAACATTAGAGTCTGATTTAATAAGAATAAAACCTCAGACAGCTGATCCAAACATTAGAGTCTGATTTAATAAGAATAAAACCATAAACAGCTGATCCAAACATTAGAGTCTGATTTAATAAGAATAAAACCATAAACAGCTGATCCAAACATTAGAGTCTGATTTAATAAGAATAAAACCTCAAACAGCTGATCCAAACATTAGAGTCTGATTTAATAAGAATAAAACCTCAAACAGCTGATCCAAACATTAGAGTCTGATTTAATAAGAATAAAACCATAAACAGCTGATCCAAACATTAGAGTCTGATTTAATAAGAATAAAACCTCAGACAGCTGATCCAAACATTAGAGTCTGATTTAATAAGAATAAAACCTCAGACAGCTGATCCAAACATTAGAGTCTGATTTAATAAGAATAAAACCATAAACAGCTGATCCAAACATTAGAGTCTGATTTAATAAGAATAAAACCATAAACAGCTGATCCAAACATTAGAGTCTGATTTAATAAGAATAAAACCTCAAACAGCTGATCCAAACATTAGAGTCTGATTTAATAAGAATAAAACCATAAACAGCTGATCCAAACATTAGAGTCTGATTTAATAAGAATAAAACCTCAGACAGCTGATCCAAACATTAGAGTCTGATTTAATAAGAATAAAACCTCAGACAGCTGATCCAAACATTAGAGTCTGATTTAATAAGAATAAAACCTCAGACAGCAGCAGCTGGGTTTTGTTTTCCTCCTCTAGTGTTTCTGTTTCACTCCAGTCATCATCACACCAAATGTCAACTCAATAAAACCTTACATTTGTGTCACTCACTGCTTACCGTAGAGAATAGTCACCATGGAGACTGGCATGACCAGGATGCCCAGGAGCATATCAGCCACTGCCAGAGACATGAGGAAATAGTTCGTAGCATTCTGCAGTTTCTTCTCCAGAGACACGGCGAGGATCACCAGGATGTTTCCCATCACCGTGACGGCGATGACAAGCAGAATCAGCAGCGCTGCCCAGTTCTTCTCCACTGCCACCTGCTGGGCAGGAGGACACATAGACGCGCCTCTGTGTGACGAGTTTAGTGACTGTGCGACGTTCCCGTGACACCCCGAGTTATTGATCCACTGGGTGATATCCTCCACGCCATGTGGAGGCCAGGTGTTGGACTCCAGAGCGGTGACGGCGTGGGCGGTGTTAGAGATCCACCCAGACACGTTTGAACCTCCCAAGTTCATGGTGTCAGAGGTATCACCTTCACCGCACCACCTCAGGACTGCAGCCGTGAAAACAGGTCAGAGAGATGGAAAAATGAGGAAAACGACTCATCTTTTCTCCATGTGGGAAAACCATAAATGAAACAGCATTTGTCTTCAGGTGAAGAGCTGGAACTCAGTGATTCATCAGTTATTTATTCCAACATTTCAGAGGAAACTCTCTGGCCTCTGTGGAACTATCCACAGAAACCAAAATAGCATTGTGCTGAAATCAACAAAAGTCGCAGCTGTTCCTCCTCATGAGACGGCACTAATGGATGAAAATAACCCACCCTTGTTTGCAGCTCCTTAAAAACAAACTTTAAAGAAGAATATCCCTCCACAAACGCTTGTGTGGCTTCCTCTCACGTGTCTTTTGTCGTTTTAAAAATAAAACCTCTCATCTTTTGACCATAAAATCCATTTGAAGCTGGAGCGATGGGAGAATCAGCTGCAGGTTTTTCATCTTCAAGTCCGAGCAGCACTCTTCATTAAAATAGAACATCCATATGAAGTCTTCAAGTCTCTGGTTCTTCTGTATTTTAGCCCTTCATAATGCAAAAATACACAGAAGCTGCAGAGATCATCACATTTTCATTCATAAAAGTCTCAAACTTTGCTGTCAGACTGTGCAAAGTTCCTCTGTGTTAAAGTGGATTAACTCCTCACCTCATTTCTGCACACATGTGGACAGTCCTAGCGTGTCCTTGTCATTCTTCGACTCACCCCAGCACCTGTACGAGCACGTCAGCGACCGACAGAGATGGATGATGGGCATTATCATATCTGACGTGGAGATGGGAAAAGTCCTGGAATAAACATTCCTCTGTGTTCCAGTCATCCAGAAACAAAAGCAGCCCTCCTGAGATCTTTACATGTTCCTTACAGTTTTTCCTCTTTGGAAAATGTAAGTCACTCCAAATCCTCCTCAAACTGGGGTCAGTACTCCTTCAGCTGCAGCTATAAAAGCTTCATCTCTCCCTCCAAGGATCCAGGGTTAGTTTCCTGACAGAGTAAACACTAAAAGAGGAGAAGAGAAGGACATGTCCAGTGTGACTTGTAGAGTCCTCAGTGATGATCAGGAGCTGAATGATTTCCTTCTTTCTCTCCTCACGCTGCCTCTCTCTCGCTCTCTGGGATCTCCTCTGCTCTCTCTCTCTCCTTTTACCCATGCAGTGTCTCTCTCCCTTGAACCGTATTGGCTCGCTCGCTCTTTAGGCGTTCATTCATTGTTTCCCTTTCTCGGTGACTCGTGTTCTCTCTGCCTCTCTCCTTAAAGGGGGATTTTAGTTCTTCTACCACCTGGCCTATATTTTTGCATGGGTCTAAATGACTTAGAAAAAAAGTGCATTTCTCCATCCTGCAGCAGTAAAACAGGAAAGAATTATAAATCTTTAAAGAAAAAATGTTGGCAACCACTGTAGTAGTGAGAGAATATCCCACTAAGAAAAGGAACGATGTTTACATCCGGAGCGTTTTTACACCAAATTTCACGAAGCCTCTGTGCATTTCTATCAATCTTATATGTTTCTGGCATACAACACTGTGAGACATGAATCTCATGGGACATCAATGATGTCAACCCCCACTAAACTCCTCTGAATCACAGGCTAGGATGTACGCCGATACGCAAGAAATGAACGCCATTAGAGTGCGTCATTCATCTACACCGTCAGTGCCGTGGTCAACAATGAAGCAAAGCAACAACAAAACTGTTTAACTGCTAGAAAACCTTGGAACCCAACAACTTCTGCATTCTAGCATTGTCTCCATTCTAATGCTAACTTTGTTAGCACCAGTACTGTGTTAAGTGTCATGTGATTTCTTCCTGCATTCCTACTGGATGGTTGGCTGATGTAGGTCATAGCAGCAGTCACATCGTGGGATGGCCATCCCAAGTTTATGACACTGTCAGAATTTTATCCCAGGCTGTCTTTAGGTAACCTGGCACGCCAGATGGATGTGTTTCACACATCCATCTGGTAAACCTCTCATATACAGCGTTTGGGAAAGGGCAGAGCCTTTGAAAAAAAAAAAAACTCAAAGGGAGATTGGATGAACGTTCTGTCACATACGAGCGGCAACCTCCGGTCCTGAAAAATGAAGCCAATGTGGAAGTGCAAAAAATTGCTATACCACAAGTGTCCACTCGAGGCTGGCTGCAGGAACACCGGAAGTCCTGTTTGCACACATGTTAAACAGCCAGTTTTGACACACAAAATAAACTGGTTTACAGCCTGGTTCAAAACACCAAACGTGTCTCATCAGCTAGTGTCTTATTGTGCTCCCACTGTACGGGGGGTGAATTTTTTGTACCACGATAGTTTGGATTATATTTATGATGAAAGCTGATTGGTGCGTCTCATTTGATTGACAGATAGCTCAGCAGGCAGAGGCTCCGTTTCTGTCAACCAGAATGCTAGCTAGCAGACTGACAGGAAGTCGCGCCTAGTGGGGGGCCGTTAGGTTGATCGAAAGTTCGGTTGAGACTGCGATTTCAATATGGAAGCCTCCACGAATGGACTTCAAAAGCTATTTGAGTCCGCTTATTGTAAGCAGACGACTGACATCACACGGGGTTTGTCCAATTTTTTCTATAGTCTATGGTCACATCTTTACCGGCCAATCAGAGCAACAAAACACGTGATGTAGCAGCCAGCGGGGAGTAAGCTCCATAGAGAGCGGCATAACATGAAACATGGCGACTGTAGACATGTCAGTCGTTTTTGAAAAGAAAACACCTCACTGCTGTTCTTTGTTCTTCTCTTAACAAAGAAATGTCATCAAGTTCTGATCAAACTGGCACTTTAGCAGCATTCACGCTAATCTCTTCTGCCACAGTTGCACCGGCCTCTTCCTGCTGCTTGCTTACGTCACAACTCCGCCACGCCTGAAAGTACTGCCCCTCATCACTGGTTGGTCCTGTCACTTTCTAACTGGGCCCAAACGGTTCAGACGTGAGCTTTGCAAGATGGATTCACCAGTGAGAAACACAGAAACAGGGGTATCCATCTGCCTTGCAAGGTTAGTCTTTAGTCACAAGACCATGACAACAGCCGTCTGCCAACTAGTCTCACAGTGTGACGTAGGACCACCGACTTAGAGTCATGACCAGAGACATCACCACGGTTGGTCCTCTTTCTTCTGGGACAGCCTTAAGTCACACAGTGTATACCAGGCAGAACAGACAGTGTCCAAACAGAGGCTTGGGCATGGTTCTCTAAAAGATTTTATTTTAAAAGCTCGTCTAAAACTGTACAAAACAATTCAAAAGCAAGAATAGAAATGAGATCCAACAGATTACATTAAAAATACGTAAAAAAAAAAAGCAGAAATGGTTGAATGAATTTTCAATTGTTTCACGAGTGAAAAATAATGCAAAAATCAATTTAAAACCAAAACAAGCAAATAAGCTCAAAATGAGGGTACTGTTAAAGAAAGAAAAAAAACACAATGGTCACTGAAATAACTGAAAACTGACAAAAGTAAGAATGGATAAAAATGAACTGAAAATGATCTCATGAAAATCAGACATTGCCTATGAATTGTGGTTCAACAGATTTATTTTAAAAACTAAAAGATCGAGAAAAAAAATCGAAACAAAAATTTATTTATTTTTTTGCTCTTTTTATTGGCTTATTGCAGATTACAAAACATTTATGTACAATAAAACAATTGAATAGAATCTGCAAAGAAGGAAACAAAATAAATAATCCCACCCCACCCTCCCCTTCTTGGCACACTCCCTCCGCACAAAATAAAATCAACATCGAGACAAACAGAGCATACATAGACAGTGTTTAGGCAAAAAAAAAAAAAAAAAAATGTAAATACACAAAATAAAATACTGTATTATGTTAATGTGTCCAGTCTTTAGCTCAGTTTGGTGTAAATACAAATTGTGTGCTGTTAATTAGGGCAAAAAATGGGTTCCAAATCTTATCAAACTTTCCTGATCGTCCACAAATTGACAGCCTAATTTTTTCAAGTCTTACAAAATTTAAAACGTCCTTTAGCCACTGTGTATGAGTGGGAGGTAGAATAGACTTCCACCTTAATAAAATTAGCCATCGGGCAAGAAGAGTGGCAAAGGCCAAAGTGTCTTCTTGTGAGGAAGAGAGGCTGAGTGGGGGCAGCAGAACCCCAAAAATAGCTGTAAATGGATTTGGTGGGATCAGTACACCTGTAATTGTAGATAAAGTGGAGAACATTTCTTGCCAGTATTTAGACAGATGTGGGCACTGCCAAAACATATGAATATAATTAGCTTGGGTTCGATGACAGCGATCACAAGATGGTGATACATCCTTGAACATTTTTGCCAAACGTTCTTTAGTATAATGAGCACGGTGTAGAATTTTACATTGAATAAAACAATGTTTGGCACAAATAGAGGATTTGTGCACTCTGTGCAGAGCCTTATTCCAAATATTTTCTGAAATCTCCATTCCTAAACTAGCTTCCCAGGTTGTCCTATAAGCTTCCAAGGAGTCTGATCTAAGTTTATGAATGTTAGAGTATATAGAGGACACAGCCCCTTTAAGAGATGAGAGAGCATTCACAAAGCTGTCAATGCCAGAGTCTGGAGGCAAAGCAGGAAAACATGCATATGTCTTTGAGACAAAGCTTCGTACTTGAAGATATCTAAAAAACTGGCTTTTTGGCAAAGAAAATTTGGTTACTAATTGTTGAAAAGAGGCAAATACCCCATCTATAAATAAATCCCTGACGCACCTCACCCCCAATTGAGCCCATGTTGAGAAAGCATTATCTATCAAGGATGGAGTAAATAGGTGATTGCCAATCAAGGGAGATTTAGTAGAGATTGATTGGAAAGCAAAATAACGATGGAACTGAGCCCATATTTTCAATGACGACGCCACAATAGTATTCTTTGTATACCTGGAGACAGAGAAGGAGAGCTGTGAGTGTAATAGAGACTGTAATGTGACCGGATGTATGGAATTAGCCTCTATAGTTAACCACATAGGAGGATCCTCAAGGTTTCTGTATTGAATCCAAAAATTTAGATTTCTTATATTCACCGCCCAGTAATGAAATAGCATATTTGGTAATGCCATCCCCCCCAACTCTTTAGCTCTTTGAAGTGACTGTAATTTTTACCTTCGGTTTTTTCTTCTTCTAAATAAAATCTAAAATAATACCGTCAAGTTTACGAAAAAAGGAGCGGGGAATGAGAATCGGAATGCATTGAAAGAAATACATAAAACGAGGTAAAACATTCATTTTTATTATATTGATTCTGGCAGCTACAGATAATTGTAAAAGGGACCATCGATCAAAATCGCATTTAATTTGAGTCATTAGCGAAGTGAAATTTCTCTTGAATAGTTTGTCATATGTATCTGTTACATGAACGCCTCGGTAATCAAAGCCTGTCCTGGCTAATTTAAATGGTACATTTTGGAGGGGGTAACAATCAGAAACAGCTCGCTCTTGCTAAGATTTACTTTAAAGCCTGAGATTTTACTAAAAGAGTCAAGAATAGAAAGCGTTACTGGAATAGACTGAGATATATTTGAAGTGAATAGAAGCAGGTCATCTGCATAGAGAGTGAGTTTGGATTCCACTCCATTTCTGGTAATTCCTGTGAATTTAGGGTGGCATCGAATGGCGATAGAGAAAGGCTCTATAGCTATAGAGAACAAGAGGGGGCTGAGTGGACATCCCTGCCTTGTGGATCTTTGAAGTGAAAAAGGGGTTGAATTTAAGCCATTGGTTTTTACTGTAGCTTGTGGTGAAGAGTAGAGCAATTTTACCCAGGTTATAAATTTAGCACCAAAACAAAACTTCTCCAAAATAGAAAACAAATAACTCCATTCCACCCTGTCGAATGCCTTTTCGGCATCCAACGAAATCAAAGCCTCTGCGGAAGAGGAAGAGTCATTGTTATACACTATACTGAGCACTCGCCTCAGGTTAAAGAAGGAATGCCCTGAATAAAGCCTGTTTGATCCATTGAAATGATGGAAGGGAGTGTGGCTTCCAGCCGCCGTGCTAGCAATTAGATAATATTTTAAAATCTACATTAAGTAGGCTTATTGGCTGGTATGAGCTGCAGAGTAACGGATCTTTTCCCTTTTTTAATAATAAAGATATACAGGCCTGAGATAAAGTTTGTGGAAGGGAGCCACGATCAAATGATTCTGTATAGACTTCTAGTAATAATGGTGCCAATTTCTCTCAAAATACTTTATAAAATTTGGCCGGAAAGCCATCTGGCCCAAGGCTTTTACCGGTTTGTAGAGAGGTTGCTGCTGCCTTAGGTTTGGCTATTGTAATTGGCTTCTCCAAATCCTGGGCTAAGTTTGGGTCTAAGACAGGAAAGTTAAGTTTATCACAGAAATCATCCAATTCAGTTATTGTGGGGTTTACTTCAGATGCATAAAGTGATTCATAAAAATCTTCAAAACAATTATTAATCTCCAGCGGGTCAGAGAATAAACCAGATTTTGTCTGTATTTGAGGGATTAATTGGGAGGTCATAATTTGACGGAGTCTGTGGGCTAATAATTTACTTTGTCTCCATGCTCGTAGAACATTGACCTGGACAGTAACAGTTGCTCCGTAGTGTGCTGTGTCATCAATAAGTCATATTTGGTTTGCAGTGTCATTCGCTTTTTATATACATCTGGCGATTTAGACATTGAATAGTCTAGATCTAATTCTGTTATTTTCTGAGCCAGTTGGTTTAATCTTTCCCTCCATATCTTTTTTTTGTGTGTCACAAAAGATATTATTTCGCCTCGGATATAAGCTTTCATAGTCTCCCATAGCAATGAGGGAGAAATGTTAGGGGTTAGTTTCTAGGAAGAAATCTATGTGATCGTGTATAAATTTAACAAAATCTTCTTCCAAAAGCAATTGAGAATTTAAATGCCAGGGTGTACGTGTTTTCAGCATTTTTTTCCAAATATATAGTTATAGATACAGATGCATGGTCAGATAAAATGATAGGGTCATAATTACATGCAGAAATCAAATTTAAGAGTCGCTTCTGCACTAAGAAGAAGTCTATACAAGTATATGTATGGTGGACTGGTGAAAAAAAGGAGTATTGTTTTTTTGAAGGGTTAAAGGTGTGCCAGAGATCGACCATCCCAAATTCTTCCATAAAATGTTTAATTACTTTAGCTGATTTTGAGAGTGTGTTTGGAGCAGAGGATGATCTATCAAGGTGGGGATTAATCCAGCAATTAAAATCCCCTCCTAATATCAAGTTAAATGAATTAAGGTCAGGTAATAACGAGAAGAAATTCCTGAAAAAATTATCATCATCCCAATTTGGGGCATAAACATTTGCCAATATTAGTTTAGTGTCATAAATCTGACCTATAACAATGAAATATCTGCCTGATGGATCTGTTATTGTTCTAGCATGAATAAAAGGAATAGATTTATGTAAAATTATTGCTACACCCCTAGCTCGGCTTGAGAAAGATGAAAGATAAACCTGCCCCACCCAGCCCCTCCTTAATTTGGTATTATCTGAGCTCTTTAAATGAGTTTCCTGTAGATAGATGATATGTGCATTCATGAGTTGTAAGTAGTGCAAAACTTTGCTGCGCTTGATTGGGTTATTCAAGCTCTTACAATTCAGGCTTGTGAGCTTAATATCACCACCCAAGGTCACAGGTTGAACTTTAGGTAAACTCATATCAACATCATTAACCAAGGTATGTTTGTTCTAATTGTTTCTGCATCGTCCCAACAATCTAAAATAAACAGACATTGCATCCAGGGAGAGTGTACCATGCCCCATCCCCACAAAGAAGACCTAAACCCCAAAGAAGAAACCCCCACCCCCCACCTCCCCTGGCAGAAGCATCCTGTAAGAGGGTGCATGCCCACTTAACCTCCCCTACACAACACAAACTTGGCATCATAAGTGGATCTAACCTACTTATGCAGTATTTATATAAAACTGTGTAAATTGTAAATGCACTAGAGAAGTATATAACATCAACAATATACAGACTGAGTATTCCAAGTTTCAACAATAAATATATATAGAATATATCTGTATATAAAGTATCCGAACATAAACAGAGAAGGCCACAGCTTACCTTAACATTAAAAACAAAAGGATAACATTGCAGTTGCAAGCTGGGAAATGTAGTTATCAGCAACTAGCAGTTAGCAACTGCTAACAGTTAGCAGAGGAGCTTGGACCTGGAGATTTAGCTCGGTCAAATTTGTTATTCTTGACAAAGTCCATGGCAGAATCTGGGTTGTCAAACTTTTTCACTTGACCGCCTGGTAGGGTGATATGTAGAGTCGCCGGATACCGGAGACCCAACCTAACATCAGGGTGTCCACGGAGCTCCATCTTTACAGCGGCGAAGGCCGCCCGCTGCTTGGCCACCGTCGGCACGAGATCCGGGAATATGTGGATCCTCTTCCCGCTGAACATCAGGGGCGGGGCTTTACTTGCGCCTTGCAGAATAAAGTTCCTTTCCTGGAATCGGTTCAACCTGACGACAAGCGGGTGAGGAGGTTCATCCTGTTTGGGTTTAGCGCGCAGCGTGCGGTGTGCCCGATCAAGTAGCGGTTTAGCCTCCAGACCCCGCAGATCCTGAAGAAAGCTGGCGATGAATTCAGTTGGGCGAGGGCCTTCCGTCCCCTCAGGTAAGCCAATGAGTTGTTCCATCTGGAGCGCGCCTCCAGGTCTTCACATCTCTTCTTCATAGATTCCACTGTCGCCGTCAGCGAAGCCACGTTAGCTTGCAGCCCGGCTAGCTGGCTGTCCTGCTCGTTAGCGGCCTTCTCCAGCTCGTTGATTGTGCTATTTTGTGCCATAATTTGCTCCTCAAGGGGCTTCAAGGTGGATTTAATCTCTCATTTCACGGTCTCTGAAATGATAGTCTCAAACTTTGTAACCATTTCAGACCGCATGTCCTCCATCATCGCTTTAATGCTTCATAGCATTGCTTCATTAGCATCAATGTGACTCCGGCTCTGGCGAATGACGAGACTTTGAGTGAGCTGGTTTGGCAGAATCCACCTTGTTTGGGACGTTGACATAATGAGGATTGTAGATGCAAATACCAGCACTAAAATACTGCAATAACTTGAGCTTTGAGGTATTAAAAAATACAATTTTTGTAAATCCCCGAGGAGCTGCCATGAAACACGTCCTACATAGTTGAGCTCTCGGGCGCCCCCCAAAATCGAAACAAAATTTAATGGAAAAACAAACAAAAACATCCAAAATATGATCAAAAACTCTCTGGAGATAAAACCATAAAGGATAGACTGCTGGATTTTATTTTGTAATCCTTGCTGGACCAAAAAATCTGTTTGTTCTGATTGGCTGATGCTCCCTTCAGTAAACAAAGTAACAGCCAGGATCATGAGGACCTCTAGATCCCTTCAAATTAGAAACTTGATAGTTTCATTGGCTTCTGTTCAGTCCTAACTAAGTCAGGGATTTCCTTTGCACCAATAGCAGCTATAATCCTTGACTATTTTGCTCACTGCTGAGAGTTTTCATCGATCCTCCACTGAAGATCTCAGAGCTGAAGGACACCAACCCCCAACTAGTCCTTTGGTTAGACTCTGCAAGGGGGCCCTGATCCCTGACATTGAGGGCCCTGATATAGATGATCTCCTAACCCAGCGTGTGTCAGAATTTCTATCCATATCTAGAATCTAACTTTAGGAGTTCATAGGAACTGAAAGGTCACCATAGTTCACTGGAGCTGAGGGTTCACTGAGATCATGCAGGAAGTCCCTTGTGGTTTCACCTCCACTATCTTTCCTGTTAAGCTGTAACACTTGTGTAAGAGGCCTCTCTTTATCTTCACACTTCTGCTTTTCAACAACTTTTTCCGTTTGGTAGATGTGACACATTTTATTAACCTTTTCATGACCTCGTACACACATTTGAAAGAAAACATGCATACAAAATAAAACTTAACCCCTTAATGCCTGTTAACTTTTATGATACCTCTATCTAATCAATATGCTCAATAAATTACTCAAAAAAAACTTATGAATACAATCTGATGAATTATAAAAATGCCCTCAAGTGGATCATCAGTTACCAAAAACACCTAATGAATAAAATGAGATACTAAAAATATAACTGTTAAATTTTATGGAAATTTGGATTTTTAAAAATTTCAGTAGAAAGTTACATGAACATTTCAGTTCTAAAAAGTTAAAATTTTCTGGCTATAATTTGTTTTTTCAGGCATTAAGGGGTTAACTGTACTGCTACAGTTTATGTAATCTTGTGTTCTATTACATCAGCCTCGGTTCAAAAAGACTGAACACTCCATGATTAAACCGCAGTTTAGATATAAAGACAACAATTTGATAACTCCAGAATGTCAACAACAAAATAAAAACAGAAGTTAATGAACGTCAAATCTCATTAACCCATATGTTATCTACAATTAAATAAACATGTTGTCCCATTCTTGTCTGGTGTAGGATTCTAGCTCGGTCTTCTTTGCTGGATTTTTCCTTTGCTGATGCTCCAAATGTTTTCTATTGGTGAAAGGTCTGGACTGCAGACAGACTAGTTCAGGACCTGGTCTCTTCTCCTGTGAAGCCATGCTGCTGTGATGGATGTTGTATGTGGTTTAGCATCGTCTTGCTGACAGAGACATTGTCTGGGTGGAGCATATTGCTCTCAAACCGCTCTCTACTTTTCAGCATTGATAGTTCCTTTCCAGATGTTAGAGCTGCCCACGCCATAGGCACTGATGCAACCCCATCAGAGATGCAGGCTTTAGAACTGAGCTAAGAGAACAAGCTGGATGCTTCTTCTCCTCTTTGGTCCACAGGACACAGAGTCTGTGGAATCCCAAAAGATTTTAGTAATCTGACCACAGAACAGTTTTCCATGCTTCCTCAGTCCATGTTAAATGAGCTTTTGTCCAGAGAAGATGACGGTGTTTCTGGATCCTGTTCACATATGGCTTCCTCTCTCCATGATCCAGCTTTAACTGTCATTAGTGGATGGTACGTCCAACTGTGTTGACAGACAATGATTTCTGGAAGTGTTCCTGGAAGTGCAGTGATTTCTAGAACAGAATCATGCCAGTTTCTTTTTTCATTTCTTGGGCATTTTGCCTTTATTGGGACTGGATGCCTGAGGAGAGACAGGAAATATGGGGAGAGAGAGAGTGGGGGAAGACATGCACCAAACAGCTCTGAGACCAGTAATTGATCCTGCAACCAGTTCCTTTAGGACTGTAGCCTGAGCGTATAGGCACCTGCTCCACCAACTGAGCTAAACTGGTGCCCATCATGCCTGTTTTTAATGCAGTGGCCCCAGAGGGCCCCTTCATCTTTGCCACTTTCTCATGGAAATTTCTCCAGATTCTCTGAATCTGTTGATGATAATATGGACTGTAGATGGTGGGATATTCAAAGTCTTCACAATTTTACGTTGAAAACCATTTTTCTGAAATTGCTCCACAATTTTGAGACTCAGTTTTTCACAGATTGGTGAACCTCTGCCCATCTTTATTTCTGAGAGACTCTGCCTCTCTAAAATGCTCCTTTTATACCCAGTCATGTTACTGACCTGTTAAAAATGAACCTTATTAGTTGCAAAATGCTCCTCCAGCTGTTTTACATTAGTACCACTTCTTTTGTGCATAAAATACAGCTTTATGAGATTTGACCATCATTGACTTCTGTATCTATGTACATTTTACACAGCGCCCCAACTTTTTTGGAATCCGGGGTGTATCTTGTTTTTAGCAGATGCTTACAGTGCTTAACAAATTTATTAGACCAGCTGTCATATCTGTCTCAGAGACCATCCAGCATCATGAAGTGCTTTAATGCGGACTCTTTCATTTTCAATCAGCTCTCCACATTTCACCATTTTGAACAGGAATGAGGAATTTCAAACTGATTTCACCCAAATTTGAGCCGGCTCACTGGGCTTCTCTGAGAAGTCAGAAATAAATCAAGCATAACATTCAACCACTAAAACTAATTTTTCTCTTCAGGAATGCAAGTAAATAACTATCATTTGACATAATAATCAAGAAATGTTAATGTGCTTTACTATTTTTTTCAGTTTTATTGTAAATCAGTCAATTTGAAAATTCATGGATAACAATAATAATTCTATTTTAGCATTAAAAATATCATCTGGGTTAAAGAGCTTCTACATATTGGTGTATTAACCATTGCAGAAACATAAGAAATGGTTTTAGTAATTAATAATGTTGTTAATTTAGGGCAGCTGAGGCATAAACCTTACTTTGGTTAGGGTTAGGGTGGTCTAATAAATTTGTTAAGCACTGTATATTTACAGCGGTAGAATATTTCCAAGGGGAGATAAGCACAGCATGGTTACATGTCTGGTTTCCTTTTTCAAAGTAAAAGTTTAATTTGACATTTCTGTGGTGAAGTCACCTTGTTTGAACAGAATGCTTTTATTCTGAGATTTTTCTGGCTTTTTTTCCTTCCACAATGAATCGAGACACTTGTAGGAAACAGACAGGGCTGTGGTGGCAGGGAGATGCAACACAGGTACGTGGTATGAACGCTGTGAGCTGAGTGGTGCTGCAGACGTCACACAGCACACTGCAGCCAGTGTGAAACGGTGAAACAGAGAATGACAGTCAGGGGAAGAGTGCAGATTACATCCTTAAATGACCATCACATTGCTGTCTTTAAAGCCACCAGACTCCACCGACTACAACAGTAATTTTACCTGGAGGAGCACAGAAGCTGCAGGCTGACTGCAGCTATCATTGTTCTGATTGTGAAAGGTATAATGACTGTTGTTGTTCCTGGAGTCTAGAGGGTTTGAATAGAGTGATAGAACAGTTGTTCATGGATTTAGACATGATCTCTCTTTAATATCTTGTTTTTCAAATTTAGAATATGAAAGTATGATTTCTGTTAACAGAGTGACTGCTCCATATGGCTGAGTAGTCCACACCTTTACCAAACTGTTTTAGTCATAAAGAGGATCAGCAGCGTGGTGGATGTAAAATGACGTGTGGTTTGTAAAAACACGTTAATGTCATCACATAATGCATCACACTGGTGTGATAAACCATCTTTGTATTTGACCATTTCATCCAGAAACAGCTGACGGGAGACATTACTTCAGCTACAAACCATCTGATGTTCATTTCTGCCTCCGCTGACATTTTTCTTTGATTTCCCTTCATGTGAATAAAAAGCAGTTTTATGCAGGAGAACAGCTGCTGAAATGAAAATCCATCATCAGAATAAAGATCTCCAGTGAAGTGAAAACTGTTAACAGAAATCACAATGAAGGTTATAAAACACTTCCTCTCTTATTGAGCTGGAGCTCGTTCTCTCTCTGACGTTCCTAATGGATGTTATGTGTGCTCGGTGATGGAACAGAATCATCGTTTAGACTATTTCCTTCTTCTCGTTAAGCCTCACATCTGTTTCATAACATCAGGGAAACGACAGCAGACAGAAACATGCTTAAAGTCAAGCACAGTCTCATATCTTTAACATATGAGTCACTGCACAGGACAATGATCAAAAACCAAGCTGTCTGGTTTACATGGTTCAGTTTTATATGCAATGACAGCCCCATTTCCAAAAAAGTTGGGTCACCTTTAAAGATGTAAATAAAAAAAATGCTGACTGTCAAATCTCGCAAACCCATATTTTATTCACAGTAAAATACAAACATGAGATATTTCACCATTTAAAGAAAAACATTAGCTCATTTTGAATTTGTTGGCAGCAACACATCTCAAAAAAGTTGGGACAGGAACATGTTTACCATTGTGTAGCATCCTCTCCTCTTTTAACAACAGTCTGTAAGGAGAAGTTCCATTCTTGTCTGAAATGGGATAGTAGCTGTTCAACAGTCCTGGGTCTTCATTTAAGTCAGAGGGGTGAAAGTGACTAAATGAAGGAATAAAGTAACCTTGCAAAGAAGATGGATACGCCCGTTTCTGTCTTCTTCATTGGCAAATATCATCTTGCAAAGCTCCCGTTTGAACCGAAAGGGACAGGACCAATCAGCTAAGAGGGGCAGTACTTTCAGGCGCGGCGGATTCATGACGTAAGAAAGCAGCAACAAGAGGCTGGTGCAATTGTGGCGGAAGAGATAAGCATGGATGCTGCTAAAGCGCCAGTTTGATCAGAACTTGATGACATTTCTTTGTTAAGAGAAGAACAAAAAAGGAGCACAGATGGTCAAGTGGTTTAAGGCGCTACCCATGTATGCAGGCGGCACGGGTTCGAATCCAGCCTGTGGCCCTTTACCGCATGTCTCTCCCCACTTTCTTCACTGTTTCTTAATCTATCCACTGACTTTTCTCTATCAAGTAAAGGCATGAAAAGGCCCAAAAATAAATCTTAAAAAACGAGAGAGAGAGGAGAACAAAGAACAGCAGTGAGTTGTTTTCTTTTTAAAAACGACAAAAGTCACGTACTTACATGTCTACAGTCGCCATGATTTGCGTTATTCCTCAGTAGCAGAGCATGCACACCTCAGTTGCGGCTACGTCACGTGTTTTGTTGCTCTGATTGGCCCATAAAGATGTGACAGACAGAACAGGTTTTTCCAAGTCCCCTTTTCTTTTCCCAAATGCTTTGTTTTGAAGGTTTTCCAGATGAATGTCTGAACCAAATCCATCTGGCGTGTCAGGTTAGGAATAAAGTGTGGGAGATGTAAGCTATTGGGAACGACAACAACTCAGCCACCAAGTGGTAGGCCATGTAAAATGATGGAGTGGGGTCAGCGGAGGTCACCAACTTTCTGCACAGTCAATCTCCACAGACCTCCAAACTTCATGCAGCCTCCAGATTAGCTCAAGAACAGTGGTAGAGAGCTTCATGGAATGGGTTTCCATGGCCGAGCAGCTGCATCCAAGCCATACATCACCAAGTGCAATGCAAAGTGTCAGATGCAGTGGTGTAAAGCACGCCGCCACTGGACTCTAGAGCAGTGGAGACACGTTTTCTGCAGTGATGAATCGCGCTTCTCCATCTGGCAATCTGATGATGGCAATCTAATCATTGATTTATGGTGTTAGTGGTGTTTTTGCTCACAGTTTATGTTGATTGCAGTCACTTTTAGTTCATTTATATTTTACACCATGAGTGAGAAGGCTGCTGCTGCAGTTCATAATACCTACAAAAATCCTCAAATTGAAGAAAGTGAATGGTATAATGAATGTGATGTCAAAGACATTGAGAAAGGTAAACATGTACGTCAATATACACGTTCTGATCGCGGTATCTGTGGGGGCCTCTCCCAGTGGGGGGCCCTGGGGTGGCCCCCACTCTGGCCCTGTGCTAGCCCTGCCTCTGGATAGCATCATTAGAATGGTGCAACAGCCAGCTTCAAGAGGAAAAGACTGAAAGGTTACAATTTATAGTTCACAAGTAATTTCATTGCTAATAACACGTGTCTCTTCTTGTCATATGCAAAAAAGCGGGGTTTGGAAGGTTAATACCAGCACTGCTCAGCGGCTTATTTACTAAACAGAAAACCAGTGTTTTTTTTTTTCATTCATAAATTTCTCATGATGAGGGAGAAATGCACTTAGGGGCGCAGATGGCCTAGGTTAGGTCGTGCACCAAGTACGCAGGTTCAAGTCCAGTTCAAGTCCAGCCTTTGGCCCCTCTCCCCCACTCTCTCATCCCTGTTTGAGATTCTAATCACTGTTCTACCTTCTCAATGAAGGCATAAAAATCCCACAAATCTCTCTATATAAATGGGCACTTTCATGCTGGTGCTGGAGGCAACCCTAGAGCGTATGAGCATCCTTGGATCTGAGAGTACATGCCCATTCTGGGGCTACTAACAGTGTGAATGTTGAAGTCCACCACTGTTCCTAACACAATCAGGTAACAAAAAACCCACCAATCATCCAAACTACATTATCACTGGTTATGTTTAAAGGCAAGTAAAAAATATTCCTGAATTTAGATTTTTCTTGGCATCATTGTAAATGAGGGCTCGCCCTCAATGATTTTTGAGTCTAAATAAAGATTATATGACCTCAGTAAGAGTCCTTAAGTCAATGCACAAAAGTCGACTCATCAGCTTGCTGTTTGGCGCCTAGTTGACTCTCAGTGTAGTCATTGGTTGCATGCATGATGATGACAAGCTGGCTGCAGAAAAGACTGCTATATCACGTCTTCAATGAATGGGACATCACATTTGAATGATTGTTAGCCGTTAGCACAGCAGCAGGAACCTGTCTGTAGTTCAGTCACCAGAGAGGCTGCAGACCGCCTGATCTTATGGATCATAAATAAAAAGCTTTCAGATGTGAAAGAGGGTCGGACTTCTGCATTAAAGATATCATCACTGATCTGCAGGATGACCTTTGTTTTGAGGCTAGGCTAATTTCCATTTTCATCCCTGACTCTGTGATTTGTTGCTCATTGATTCTTTATTTAGCCTCATTTAGTATTCATTGAGGTTTAACAATGCTCCTGCTGACACCCTATTAATAAAGCAGCCTAATTAAAGCAGCCAGGCACAAACATAATGATGAAACATGGAGGAGTTTAGAGGAACAAGAAGGAGCTAAAGTCCAGATTCTCTCCGTGGTTCACAATAGTTGAATTCTGCTCTAATGAAGTCCTCTCCACACACAGTATGATAGCACTGAGGCATGTTTAATGAACGGGATGGGATGAAGATTCAAGTCTTTGTCCTGAGGTTGAACTTCTGATTCTAATATACCCAAAGCCTTACTACAGGGTCAGGTTCTTGGTACTGATCAAAGTCTCAAACAGAATTCAGCAACCAAGGAGGGATTGGTTAAAGGGAAGGACGCAGTTTCTCTTTAATGGGAATCGCTATACACACCCATGATTGCCCCCATGGCAGGGAGATTGACTGCATTCAAGGCTTGTTGCTACCAATCATTTCTCCAAACATGGCTGTACCCTGAGGCGAGTGGATTCACTAAGGAAGAAGACCAGCTTGTGGAATTCAAGGCTTGATGGGCTGCAACATAACTGGGAGCAGTAAAATAACCGTGTGGACGCCTCACATTTGGACAAATAATCATTCATGACAATCCTCAGCTCAGGATTTGGTCCCCTACTGGACGTCAGAGGGGGTAAATCCGGCCTGGAGTCAGGATTAAAACTATGTAGTGTGCTTTAGACATGACATTGAAAAGGACACAGACCAAATTCTGTTTTTTTTTTTTTTCTCGGACAGAAAAGATGATGCAGAGTGTCAGAGGGAATTTTTGACAATTAGACATCAGTTCTATTCATTCTTCACTGAGGACTCCAGGAAAGCTGCAGATCTATGGAGCTATTATTGCTATAAAACTATTTGCAGATGTGCACACAGATCTGTGCACAAAAACACAAATGCAGGTACAGATCTGCAAATGCATGCAAAGTTTTGCAAATCTGTTAAAAGTTTGCACATTTGTGAAGATCTGTACACACATTTGGGGATTTGTGCACGATTGTGCAAATCTATTCATACATTTCCAGATTTGTGTACAGATCTGTGTACTAGGGCTGGGCAATTAATTGCAAATTAGATTAAATCGCAGTATGGCCTGCTGCAATTTTCAAACTGCAGAAGGTGCAATATTTCTTTAACCTGAAATTTGTGTCAAAATACTAGTTTGACTTTTTTTGCAGCAGAGACGTTATGCATTACATACCATGCAAACATTCTAGTGGCATATTTTTAGAATAGTGTACCAAAAAAATCCTATTTTCTTCATTGTTTATGTTTTTTTCTTTTTAGATATGAGAATTACATCAAAAGAATGTAATTCCCTTTATTAAAACTGTTTATATCCAATTGGCAAAATGGGTTAAAATCATCACAATTATATACTTTTCTCAAAACTCTTCAGCCCTAACCTTGCAAAGCAGATGGATACGCCTGTTTCCTTGTTTTTTACTGGTGAATCCATCTTGCAAAGCTTCCATCTGAACAGTTTGGACCTGGTTAGAAAGTGACAGGACCAATCAGCGACGAGGGGCAGTACTTTCAGGCACAGCAGAGTCGTGACGTAAATGAGCAGCAGCAAGAGCTGGTGCAGTTATGGAGAAAGAGATGAGCGTGGACGCTGCTAAAGCGCCAGTTTTATCAGAACTTGACAACAATTCTTTGTTAAAAGAAGAACAAAGAACAGCAGTGAGTTGTTTTCTTTTCAAAAACGACAAAAGTCAAGTACTTACCTGTCTATAGTCACCATGTTTCGCGTTATTCCTCAGTAGCTGCGCACGCGCAGCTTGATAGCAGCTTCGTCACATGTTTTGTTGCTCTGATTGGCCCATAGAGAGAACATTCATCTAATCACACTCCAAGTTTTTTTCAAATCCTCTGCCTTTTCTCAAACGTTTTCTGTTGAAGCTTTATCAGATAGATGTGTGAAACAAATCCATCTGGTGTGTCAGGTTAGTCCAGCCCTAGTTTAGCCTAATATTGTGCTGGTTATAGTAAAGAATGAACTATTGCTTGTTTTTGTAAGAAAAATGCATGAGATGAGGAATGTAAGAAATAATTGCATAGTAAATCGCAATTGCAATATATGCTAAAAAAAAAAAAATGCAGTTAGATTATTTTCCCAAATTGTTCAGCCCTACTGTGTACGCATTTGCAGATAGTTTTGCAATAACAATAGCTCCATACAGAGCTGAACAGAAACATAACAATTTTAAAGCAGTTTGTTAGTGACTCTCTGTACCTCCTCAGTGAGTCCTGACTTGCAGTGAAGCATGCTTTGACTTTCCAATAACCAAAAACAACATTCATGTTTTAAAGTCAGTCTGTTTATTACATTAGAACTGTTTCTATCCTCCTACAAACACTCAGTAACCCCTCATGTATAAATCTAATAAATGAGTTTGTGGATGAAACAAAAAGCTCGGATCATTCCTACCAAAGGCTCGTTTTCAACTGTTTATGAGAACTCATAAAATGAACATTAAAACAGGGAAACAGTGCAGCTATTCAGCAGCAGAAGAGGGTCTGTGACGGAGCCTTCAAAATGTGTAAATAAAATAAAAATGTTCAGTCAATATTCACAAACTGTTCCTGTGTAGCTCAGCCTAAAGCAGCGTCAGATGGAGGAGGATGCAGACTTCATAAAGGCAGAGCAAACACGTTCATAGAGAGTACACACAGCCTGGGTATAAAGGTGTCTGCTGTATGTAAGAAAGCTTGTTTCCATCACTGAGGTAGATGCATCGTCAGCGTTTCTCTGACTGACAGCTGTAATTGGCCGAGAGTCCAGGCTGCAGAGAGAAGGAAAAGTAATGTAAATGCACACGCTTTGCACATAGATGAAGATGAAAACGTGTGGATGCAGCAGAGAGGCTGAAAGCAGATTTATTCTGCAGAGATCCACTGATGTAAAGGTCGAGGTGAGTCTGAAGCTCTTATGAACCTTTAGTCTGCAGAGTCCATCATGAGATGCAATTTCTTACACAGCCTCACCACCACAAAGCAATGCACAGAATGCACCTGTTTACATTTTGCACCAAGTGACTACACTCTCGTGTGTTCTCTTATCCAAACAACAGCCCAGACATCTTTTCTTTGGCTCTCTTGTTGCTGATATGATGAATGAATGGCCAATTAGCTATGAGCTAAGAGGCGGTTAGCGCCTCCTTCATTAGTATACACATTAGCTTTTTAAAGGCATGGCAATATACTGTAGTTTTTTGGAGATGGCCTCATATCAAAGGGAAACTCCAGGAGAGGACAGGAAGTGATTCCTGCATAGAAAAGTGCATCAAAAGGTCAAAGTTTGTTCAATGTATGACCCTGACAGCGGTTCAAACTGCAGGAAAATATAGTGCTTCTTTTAAAGTAGTGATGCATTTAGAAAAACAAAAGCTTAAAAAGCTCACAGATAACAATGGCATTAATTATCCCCATCTAAGGTCTGGAGGGGCGGAGCCAAGGTAAGGCAAATTTATCTGTATATAGCACCATTCACACACAAAGCGGTTCATAGTGCTTTACAGAGATTAAAAGGAAAAAGCATTTCAAATACAACAAGAGGACATTACAATGAAACAATGAACAGAATTAAAATTCCAGTTCATTTAAATAAATTTAGGTTTAAAAGAAAACTTTGAGGGATTCAATAAATAGCAAGTTTAGATAACGTTTTGAATCAAAGAATAAAAGAAGTTGTTGAACTTATGTGACGGCAGCAGGGAATAAATATTTTAAGTCCTGTTTTAAAAGTGTTTACAGATTTAGAAAGCCTCAAATTCTCTGGAAGTTTGTTCCAAAGGTGAGGAGCATAAAACCTGATAGTTGCCTCTCCCTGCTTGGTTCTGGTTCTGGGAACAGTGAGTAGTCCCGTTCCTGAGGACCTGAGTGGTCTGGATGCCTCATAAGGGGTGAGGAGATCTAATAGGTATTTTGGCCCAAAACCATTTAGTGCCTTAAGGCCCGAACATACTCGAGCGGACTGTGAGCAGAGTGGACTCTGCGTGGAATATCGGCAGTCATCAGAGCTTCCATAGTCGAGCTCACTGCTGCGTAGTAGTTTCTCTTGAAATTTACGTGAAATCCTACATTTCCCACAATCCTTGCGTGTTGTTTACATTTTTCTGTCATGGCGTTCTACACTGACAAAGCCTGCTGGCTTTGCAAAGCAATAAATTAAATGACGGTGGTACGGCCATTAAATGCCACAAGAAACGAGGAAGGGGAGTATGCCAAAAAAACGTGGTTTTAATGGAAGTCAATGGGGCATTTTTGCCTCGAAGGTGTCCAGAGGGAATTTCCGGCACTATATAGAAAATATTCATGCAATCAAATCAATTTTGTTGCTAATCTTTGACCCATCCAAGACTCTTATCACCCCCAAAGCCCAATCTTTCTACTATTTATTATATGGAAAATAATTCACTTTTTGTGTTTTTGCTGTAAAAAATGAAATATTTCAAATAATCAAACTGGCATTAAAAGGGTTAAAATTATGAGAATTATTTAATTTTTTGTAGTTTTGAGCAGGTCTGAAGTTGTCAAAAAGATTTATGAAAAAAAAAGTAGAAAAAAATATTGATGTATGCTGATTTAATGGCAATTTTTCTGTATGTGTACATTTTTGCCTTGAAGGTGTAAAGAGGGTAGTAAATTTGAGGAGGGCACAAGGGTTAATACAACACCAGAAAGGCTTACCCACTGTTCCAGTCTATGGAGCAGTATGCCGTTTCAAAGGCAGCACTGAGGTCAAGTAAGATTAATAATGTAACTTTTGATGCACCATTGTTCAGGTGAATGTCATTTAAGACTTTCAGAAGTGCAGTGTCAGTGCTGTGGTGTGGTCGAAACCCAGACTGAAAAATGTTCAGAAGACTGTTTTGGCTTTAGAAGGTAAGAAGCAGCTTATAAACAACCTGCATGAGATCTGCATTATCTGCATCAGTAAGGAGACTCGCTCCTTTGGTTCCCAAACCTACAGGTCGAGCTGTCTGGTGGTGCCGTGCACTGAAAAAGCACACAGAGCAGCTGAGCCAGACTGGAGACAGACCCAGGTCAGTGTTTTATCCATCCATCTTCTTCAGCTTATATGGATCAGGTCGCGAGCAAGTCAACCCAGACATCCATCTCCTCAGAGACACTTTCCAACTCTTTCTGGGGGATCTTGAGGCGTTCCCAGACCAGACAGGATATAGCCAGACGTGCCTGGAATACCACTGTTTCCCAGCATCAGCTCTGCTTATGTTCATCTGTTGCCTATCTTAAATGCAAGTTCTAACTTACAACAGACTTAAGCTTCATAGAAGCACCAGCTGAGATTAGGCAGATGTTACTCCTCTTAGGAGTCCACAAAGGAGTCAAGTCCTCCTAGAAGCTACATCATCATCTACCAGTAGATTTGGGATTGCTTCAAACCAAGCAGCAACTTCAGGTCCAGAAAATGAAGGCAGAGCTCAAGAGCTGCAGGTTTAGACTCTAGTTTTATAAAACACTGACACAGAGAGGTAAAGTTTCTCAGTCACAGTGTGAAATCCTCTTCCTTCTGCATTGTTTGGTGATAAAATTTAAAATAAATGATATTCTTACCATGTCCTCATAAAAAAAGGTCCATTTCTGCTGCAGAAAGCCATTTTCCCTCTGCAGGTTGTCTGTGTGATGTGTGAGGAGCCGGTAATAGAAAGCTTCTCCTGCTCGCTGTATTAATGACTGTAATGTATTTTTATGAAACAGAGACACCGCTGATTAACAAGGAGAGGAAAGGAAGTGGCTGTGGACGGGGTTATCCGTCTTTTTAAGAGGAATAAATCATCAAACTGCTCTAAACTCTGCAGACAGCGAGAAGAAGAAGGAGTCTTAGGTGATGGAAATATAGTTTTGGTAGCATTCAAGTGTCCCAGATGGGCACTGCTGCAGAAAACATAAAGGAATGAATGCTTTTTAGGCATCAGTTGATAATTTAAAGTCACATTTTGTTGACTCTTCAAGAGTTGACAAAGTTAAAGATAACTCCTCCCTTTATAATGACATATCTGATCATTTTAAAGCTTCATGTTGTTCTGGGGAAAGTTAAAGCCAGAGGTTTTAAGTTATCAGGTTGTCTGTCAGGGGCATCCTAATGAACAGGAGCAGGATTTACATAATGTGAGTTTAATCATGAAATACAGACAAAGTAGAGAGAAGAAGAGAAGTAAAACAGGGGTCATCAAGTACCTTTGTACAAAGGCCAGATTTAGTCTGGGTCTACACAAAAATTAAATATTTTGGTCTGGTTAACATATTTTTGTAAAAGTATTTGTATTTTCTTTCAACAGGACATTTTTAGGCATCACCAGTGAGATCTATCCCTTTTATCTATCATGCAGCAGGACTGACAACAGAATTGGCTCCACTCCTGAAAATCCCAAAGACTGGGCCCTCCACAATTCTGACTTAACACAAGCATTCACTAATTTTAACCCCCTTTTGCCATTCTTTAACCCCTTTAAACCACTTTTCCTGCATGTTTTATCCCTTATGAGCCAATCTTATCAATTTTTGCCTCTTTTCTTCTATTTTTGCCTCTTTTCTTCTATTTTTGCCTCTTTTTAACCTCTTCACATTTTTTTAACAATAGTTGCAACTTGTAACCATTTTTTTTGCCACTCTTTAACCCCTTTTACAACTTTCCTGCCAATTATTTTCATTGTGTGCCACTCTTGAACACCTTTTCATTTGCCAGGCTATTTATGCTGTATTTTGCTACTTTAACCCATTTTTGATACTTTTTGCCCCTTTTTGCTTTCTTGACCCAATTTCTTCCATTCTTTAACCCATTTAAACCACTTTTTCCACATTTTATCCTCCTTGTGCCACTCTTTTATCCATTTTTACCCTTCTTCTTCTATTTTTGCCTATTTTTAACCCATTTTTGTTACTTTTATAAACTATTTTTGTCATTTTTAACCAATTTATGATACTTTTCCCCCTTTTTCCCTCTTTAACCAATTTTTGCCACATTTTAACCGTCTTTTCACCTCTTTATTTGGTCATTTTTGCAGCACTTCTGCCAACATTAACCCTATTTTAAATATCTACTAATTATGACAGTAAATTTCTGTAAATCAGATCAAATTTTAAGTCATTCTAAAACTATGTCAATCATAATTGTTTGTGGGATGGATTTAACAGCTGCAGACATTTAGAGCCAATAGATTTAATCCACAACATCTTCTTTTCCTCCTTTTCTGAATTTAATGATCTTTTGGGGGCTGGACAGGAAGCTTTGGGGGGCCTAATGTGGCCCCCAGACTGCCAGTTGATGATCAGTGCAGTACATGTTTAAAATACTTGAAAAACATCTGTTTTAGGAGCAGAAACACCTCATGATTTTCATTTTTCCCTTTATTCTTACAGGATTTGTAGAAACGTCCTTTGCCTGAGGGCTGCCGAAATCCTCCAACAATGAGAGCGTGAAATCCCTCAGAGAATTCAGGATAAAGACCAACACATGCTGAGTTGGGAGATTTTCTCTCTAAGGCATCAAATATGTAAAACGTGTCCTTTTTATGTTTAACCTTGCAGTAAGGAACAGCCAGCTCTAGGAAACATGAATGAAGAGTATATGTAATAAAAGGGTGTCAGGTTTTTAGTGTCTGAGTATGAAGGACAAAAGACAAACAGCTGCTGCCTCCTTATCTCCTCCTGCTGACTCCCATTCTCTATCTCGGTTGTCTATCTATTGCTGAATTATCTTCACGCCTTCGTTCCCGCTTATCTCCGTTTCCTCTCCTGCTGCTACAAAGACAGGTCAGCGTGTCTCTCCTGAATTCTTATCTTTCTAAATCGCTTAGAAGAGAGAGGCAGCCTCCAGCTTCAAACAGGAGATAACCACTATCTGCATCTCTTTAAAGTCTGAATCATTCAAATATTTATGACTGAAGCAGCTGCTCAGACCATTTCTGCTCAGCTGAAGGGATTCAGGATGACGACACTAAGGCCATTTTAGGCACCATTGTTTCAGATTGTCTAGCTTTCATATTTTAACATCATTCTGTGCACACCTGTGTTTGTACACAGTCTGAAACAGTAGGCGGTGGTGTCCATGTAGTTGGTTTGCAAATCTGCTGGAGGAAAAGAAGAAGAGACAACAATGGCAGCCACTCAGGTCAGCATCTATCCATCCTTTGGATGTTTTTATGATATTTGATACAGTAAAACATATGGATCACTCCTCATTTTAAAGGCTAATGTCAAACCTATCATACTGATCCAAGGAAAACTTTATTTATAACGAGAAATGTGAGTTTAACAAACATACAGGTGCGAAAATACACACTGGATGAGTCAGAGAGGGAGAAAGAGGATGAGATCTGGAATAAATACAGGGCTGCCCCTAGCCAAAGTGAGGCCCTAAGCTGACACTGATACACTATATTGCCAACAGTATTCACTCCCCCATCCAAATAATGTAAATCAGGTGTTCCAATCACTTCCATGGCCACAGGTGTATAAAATCAGGCACCTAGGCATGCAGACTATTTCTACAAACATTAGTGAAAGAATGAGTCGCTCTCAGGAGCGCAGTGAATTCCAGCGTGGTACTGTGATAGGATACGACCTGTCCAACATGGATGAGAGAGTTTGTTGTGGCTGCAAAGGGTGGACCGACTTTATATTAAACCCTATGGATTAAAAATGGGATGTGACTTAAGTTCATATGCGAGTCAAGGCAGGTGAGCGAATACTTTTGGCAATATAGTGTATGAGGTCTAAATAAATATGACCGTTATCTGAGGATTTATATATTTATAACAGGTTTTGCAAACTGGTTTTATATTTATCACTTCAGGATTTTAGCAGGGACCTGAAGAAAGGTCTCTGTTAAATATCAAAGTGACTTCAATAATTAAATGACGACCTGGAAGCAACTTCAGAATAAAAGCATTGTTAGAAATCATGAAAGATCTTGGAATTCAGAGCTTTGCTGCTGTAGCTTGGCTGTGAGAGGAATAACTTAAAATCATAGAAATGTAAAAAATAAATCGGGTTTAAATGATCATAGAGTGTTTGATCCAATTTCAGTCATTTTTTTTATGTCAGAAGTATAGAACCAGAGGTGTAGCAAGACACTCTGTGAATCAGCTGATTGATTCATAAACTCTGGCAGTGGCTTTTGATCATTTCTGTAGTGTTTTGTGTCTGGCACTGCTAACTTAACTGAGTCATCTCCACCTGGCCCGTTTACATCCTGCTGGAAGCTTGTGATTTAAGGGTGCACTCACACTAGGCCATCCGTACCGTGCCTGGGCCCGTTTCAGCCTAAAGTCTGGTATGTTTGGTGAGAGTGCAATCGTTCCGTGCTTCGGCGCGGCACGCTTCACGGCTCTGGCACGGAAGGATGAGGTGGGCCTAGACACGGCACAGATGCAAATGAAGGAGCACAAGTGCGGGAATGTGACGTAGTGTAAGTAACAACAAGAGGACCCGCCTCAGAGAGCCCACCAGGCAGCAGCTGCATGCTAGAGACAGCAGGATCCCAGTCCAGTCCACATTTCTGACCAGTTTCTGGCAGTCAGGCCGTAATAACTGTAAGAGGCTCTTTGGTTTGTAAAATAAAGCTTCTTCCCTTGTTTTAGTCGCAAATAGCAGCTCAACAAACACACATGTGTAACAAACACATTTCATCCTCCGGGCGTAAAGGAGAGTGCCAAATACACGGACAAGTGTGTGCCGGGGTTAATCACACGGCTGATTTAACCTCTCTTATCAAAAATTATAATGCCAAAAAATCATCCACTGAAATAACTTACCTCTAATTCTATTTCATGTCACCAAGAAATGAAAGGGGGATCTTGATCAGTGATGTTTGAACGGAGCATCGTCTATTAATCCTGAGGCGTTTTCACCCCCAGCTCTCATTAGACGGTTAAAATTGCTCTTGTATGGGTAAAAAAAAACCTTTAACTGAACATTTAATCCTGCTCTGGACACATGAGAGCTTGTTTGGTGCATCAGGCATCCAGGATAAGCTGAGAAAAGGCACAGTTTGTGGCGCATAAAGGAATGCCAAGGGGATTCAGATGGTATAAGGACATGCAGAGGAATGACTGTAGGGGCTCATACGAGTTAAAAAGTCTGGGTTCCATTCAGCAGAAGTGCTTGGAACTCTGATCAGGCTCCAGATTATATACTGTGAGCGATAACTCTCCACTATGAACCGCTTTTTCTCTCTCTCTCTCCTCACTGGGCTCTGTATAGTTAATGTAGCTGATTCCAGGACAGGGGAAATAATTCTGGTGTCAGATCAGATATCGTATAAATCTGTAACTATTTTACAGCCTAAAAAACAACACTTATGCATACTGAGTCATCAGCGGTGAATGCTTTGTGTAATGACGTGGGCGCGTGACGTATCTCTGCCCAGGCCTGGATGCACTGAACAGTGTTCGTTATCACCTTGACTGTCTTTGATTGAAAAAAAACCAAAACAAAAACCAAAACAAAACCAGCCCAGTTCTCCAGATTTGCCACTAACAGCCTCCCCATAGGTCTACACAGTTGACTTAGAGGGTCCAGTATTAAAGGGGACATACGCTATATTGCCAAAAGTATTGGCTCACCTGCCTTGACTTACATATGAACTAAAGTGACATCCCATTCTTAATCCATCCATCCAACAGCTTCAACTCTTCTGGGAAGGCTCTCCACAAGGTGTAGGAGTGTGTGCATGGGATTTTTTCACCATTCTTCCAGAAGCACATTTGTGAGGTCACACACTGATGTTGGACCAGAAGGCCTGGCTCTCAGTCTCCGTTCTGATTCATCCCAAAAGTGTTCTATGGGGTTGAGGTCAGGACTCTGTGCAGGCCAGTCAAGTTGATCCACACCAAACTCTCTCATCCATGTCTTTATGGACCTTGCTTTGTGCACTGGTGCACAGTCATGTTGGAACAGGAAGGGGCCATCCCCAAACTGTTCCCACAAAGTTGGGAGCATGGAATTGTCCAAAATCTCTTAGTATGCTGAAGCATTCAGAGTTCCTTTGACTGGAACTAAGGGGCCAAGCCCAGCTCCTGCAAAACAAGCCCACACCATAATCCCCCCTCCACCAAACTTTACACTTGGCACAGTGCAGTCAGAAAAATACCATTTTCCCAGCAACCAGCGAACCCAGACTCATCCATCAGATTGCCAGATGGAGAAGAACGATTGGTCACTCCAGAGAACATGTCTCCACTGCTCTAGAGTCCAGTGGTGGCGTGCTTTACACCACTGCATCTGATGCTTTGCATATCACTTGGTGATGTATGGCTTGGATGCAGCTGCTCGGCCATAGAAACCCATTCCATGAAGCTCTCTACCACTGTTCTTGAGCTAATCTGAAGGCCACATGAAGTTTGGAGGTCTGTAGCCTGAAAAGCCTGAAAAAGTGATTTTTGCATATGTCCCCTTTAAGGGAGTAACTGGGTGCAGAGCAGAGAACAATTATCTTGTGTTTATTTCAAACATAGCAGCTCATGTTCCTTTCACATTTTATTTTTAAAGGATATAGTTTAAATGAGCTAATTCTGTTTTAAGACCCCTACTGTTATTACTTGTTAAATAAAATATATCTAACTGCTCTGCAAGTGAATCCAATCTAAATGTAATCTAAATGTAAAAATAGACATCAACTTTGATGCCTGGGGGTCTCCATGGCGGATCCAATTCTTCCTCTTGTTTTTCTTTAATTAATTTATCCGGAAAACCAGGACAAGATGCTGCATATTAACAGGGAACATCTCTTGAAAGGAGAATAAATGAATCCTATGTGACCCACCGCTGTGCCGCTGTAAAGGATGTGTTCATTGAGAAATGAGAGTCTTTGAAGTGAAGAGCTGCAGGGAATCTTTACATCATCTTAATCAACAGCTGAGTCTTTAAAAGGTTTCAATGAGGCAGAAAATGAGAAGTTGGAGTGTTTTCCCTCCCATCCTGGAGTCTTTAATGAACACTAACACCTGAGCTGTGAGCAGGAGGAGAACACGAAGGACAGAAGCGACAGTATTGACCGATTTTTGGAGTTAAAGGTCACTGGACACAAAATAAAACTCACAAGTGATGCAGAAATCCTGGTTTTGAATGTTTGTCTTATGTAATAACTGTATGAACATGGTTCTGCAGAGACCAGCCAGCCTCACTTCCCTGCAGGAACAATAATAGCTCACAGCTGACACACATCTGTCCACTCGGCCTTATAGAGCAGTCTCTCTGTTTCTCTGTCAACTCAGGATTCAAAATCCCAGTCTCTGTTTCTGCAGACTTTTCATTCTCTTACATAGAAGGAAACATCTCTTAATTCTTGAATTAGCTAACCTTCCAAAATTGATGGATTGTCCAGATTCCATGTCAGTCATCAGGCAGATCCATCAAAGCTCTAGGTAGGTCGAATGTGTGCACCACTGGAGAAAGCCTGGACCAATCAGCATCTTTGAGGAGAACCAGGCTGCAGCTCCAGGCAGGCTTTTAGCCTGCTCCTGCTGATTTCTTCATCAAAGGAATATTTCAGTATTTTTATAGTTGGGTTGTATGAGGTTCTTGGCAATAGTACTGCCATTAGCTTCTAGAGTTTTCCGTGTGCTTTTCCCAACCCTTTAATGCTCAACATGGGTCAACAATGACCTGCATACATTCCCCATGTTATTTCATGCCAGCTGAGTTTTTCTTTGCTCTATCTGTTGAAATCAATTTATTTCATGATTGAATATCTTGTTTTGATTACCATGGATCATTATTTCCATTTTCCTTTAATAATTTATGAACAAAAAATAGTTTTTGTGGTACTAAAACTAAGTTTTACTACATCAAGCCATCTGTCATTGGGCAAGAGGCAGGGTACCTGGACTGGTCGTGTCAGGGCTGACATGTAGTGACAGATGATCAGGCACACTCACACCTATGGGCAATTTAGACTTACCAGTTAACATAACAAGCATGTTTTTGGTGGTGGGAGGAAGCCGGAGTTCCCGGAGAGAATCCACACGTGCACGGGGAGAACATGCAAACTCCGCACAGAAAGGCCCTGACCAGGAAGTGAACCAGGAACCTTCCCACTGTGAGGGAACAGCGCTAACCCCTGTGCTGCCGTGCAGCTCTCTGGTCAAATGTTACTGTTCAAAATAAAATACAGAAAACCAGCAACAAGCACTAACAGACAGGCCCATTACTGGAATCCACGAGGGAAGAGAAAACAAGGCCGGCAATGAGACCTCCAGACTGACACCAGGGAGGTCTCACCTGGACCAGCTACAGGTTCAGTCTGCTCAGGGCCTCTTCTTTCGGCCTTTTCTGGCTTTTTGTTAACATTTGAAGTATGTAATATAAAAATAACTGCATTCCTTTTATGCACTAACGCACTTGTACAGCCTGACATTATGATTGGAATTAGCCTATTCACGCAGCATGTCCACTTCTAATGATCAGTTTTTATTGACTTAATGATCCATTGGTGCAGGACTAGAAACACAGTGGAGTAGTGTATGAAATAAAGATACTGTAATTGTTGTAAAGCAGCGTTCTGTCTGGTTTAAAAAGCATGAAGTAGCAGAAACCCTGCAGTGACACAGACAGCTGTGTTGGGTTTGTGAGCAGCCACAGTGTCACCTTTCAGAATAAACAGAAGTAAAGATTTGGAGCTAAAACAGGACATTAAATAGATTTTAGAGTACTTTTGCACTTTAGCAGAACCGTAGCTCTCAGACAGTCTCATCTGTTTGGACATGAAGGAGCAGATAAGAGCGTTAGATTAATGCTCAGAAAGTTGACTCCAGGAAACTTCTCTCAGGATGATATTTTCTGATTGTCTTTCTCTGCTGAAGTGTTTGTCTCCGTTTGAACACACAGATAGTCCTCTGACAATAAATCTTATCGTCTCACTGAAAAATCCTCCTCCAGTTATCGGTCTTTGCTGAAAACTGGCGAGGGTCAGAGAGGATATATACTCACAGATAGGATCGTCTCTTTTCTCCATGAAGTGACAAACGGCTCAGAGTTGGAGGAGACATCAGAGAGAGGAGGAGGATCTTAAAGACATCAGAGGGAGCGATCTGTCAGTCCGTCTCTGAGGGTCTCCATGTGAGAGCTCCATGACACCTCCAGAAGGTCCCGGCTCTCATCTTTAATTAAAAATGTCTCTCACATGATGGGAAAGATCCGTTTCAACCTTATCTGGATCTGTTAGAGATGCATGTGTGGAGATGAAACTCCAGCTGTTGCTGCTGTCTCCTGTTGGCTCTGCTCTTCCTCTGGATTCAGAAACAATATTTGAAGATGCTGGTTTCCCAGTGGAACTCTAAATCTTTGCAGCTTCTTATCTTTACCTTTCATTGCACTGCAACTAATAAAAAAGGCTTCTTTATAGTATTCAGCTGTTTTGGGGATCTGTACTTTGTATATGCTGTCTCTCTCAAACTTTCCTGTCTGCTACAAAGTGGGTGGCGAGCGTCCAGGGAAAGGAGACAGGTTCTAGAGGAGCTCCTGGGTTTGCAAAGGCTCTGTTTGCAATGCTTCATACGAGTAATAGAAGCCTGTGTCTGCAACACTAGAACTCCCACACTGGTAAGTCTTTTCCCCACATAAATAGGTTCAATCCCATTTCTTCCTCTTAGCCCTTATTTTAGCCCCTCCCCCTTGGTTGTGTGCATTCACGTCAGGTGAAGGACTGTCCCAATTCTCTTTTGAATCCAGGGCTAGGGCTAAGGGCTGAGGACTACAAAGCCTTTGAAACAGAGATTCTACAGAAACACACCTGAAACCAAGGGGTATGAGGAATTTCCCACCATGCACTGCATTCATTTGCAAAATGAAACAACGGATGAAAGAGATGCATGAATGTAAATATTTCTGCACTAACAAATACAACAGTTGTGTTTTCTCATATATTCAACCTTTAGCTCACCTTCTTCTCTTGCCACTGCCTGTCCCCTGTCATCCTGCCCCTCCTCTCTCCCTCTGAACAAAATCTAAACTTAAAAACACACCCACCCCCTGCTCATTCACAACAACAATGCCTGTATGCAGTGAGTGGGACAACATGGATGCAGCTAAAGACCGGAGCTACGCAGGAGAAGAGGAGCGAATACAGCAAAAAAAAAAAAAAATCTGGCTCAGTTACGTGGAGCTGGTTGAGGTTTAATGTTTCAGACAAGGAGTAGAACAATGTTTTCTGTAGAGGTTCATACATGGCAAATCTCTTCCACCATTACAACAGCAGAACAAGTGGAGTTAAAGTGTTAAAACTCCATGCTGCAACCCAGAACCCGAGGCGTCTGCACCGAGACAATCTCCACTGCAGTGTCTTTCAGCTGTGCAGAGCTGTATAGCAAAAACGGTCAAAAGTGGGGTGACATTCCCGACCACCTTACTAAAGCCATGGTCCCTGTTACAGCTGTGGAGCAGGACGGTTTTACGAAGCTGTGAAAAACCACTCATGCACCGAAGTCCACAAGAGCTGTGTCACAAGGCTCACAAAAGGGACTCACTTCACGCTGACAACCGACACGTGGTCCAGCAGGTCCTGAGAGCATATATGAGTGAGGAGGATTCACATCCAAAAATACATTCAAGAGTGTATGCTCATAATTATCTTCATAAGTGTGCTTACACATTCTTACCCTCTGAGACTGACGTTGTCATATACGACAAGAAGAGATGCAGATGAGTTAAAGTTGAATACTGTTGAACCATAAGTTATAGCCTCTTTCTTTTTTCTGTTTTGCCATTCTGATGACGCTATCCACGCCTCCACAGCCCTTACAGAGGTTTTCCTAGTGAGGCTGGAACTTGGCGGACTTTCCAGGTGTTTAAAGATAAAATCTACACTGGCTGTTTAACATGTGTCCAGATGGGACTTCCGGCATTCCCGCAGCCAGCCTCAAGTGGACACTCACGGTATAGCAATTTTTTGCACTCCCTTATTGGCTTCATTTTTCAGGACCGGAGGTTGCCGCTTGGTTTATACAGGGGCAGAAAGTAACTAATTACATTTACTCCAATTACTGTAGTTGAGTAGCTATTCTGGATACTTTTATCTTTATGAGTCCTTTTTGAAATCAGTAGTTTAATTTCTGCTTAACTCTAGAACTGCCAATGGGTCAAATTTACCCAAGGCTGTTCTTTCATTGTATCATACTTGATGTGTATACAATTTTAAAGACTGTCAGTCTTTGACTTTCCCTAAAAGTTTGTTTTATAGCACCTGGTGTCAGAAAAAATCTTTGCCTAAACTCAAATTTTGTTAATGAACATTTACATCTACAACCACCATGCAGGTCAAATTTACCCCATTAGAAAGCCTTGATTTTCCCACTGTTTTATTTCACACCAGCCATAAATAGATGGCGCAATAGAAATACTGTCTCTCTATTGCAGCAATGCCTAATCAGAAGTCGATAGATTGACCTTCAACATGGATACAACAGGGAAAAAAGACATTTACCATTACCATTTACCATTCATGATGTCTTAGTTGTGCAGTATGGCTCATGTCTGCACTCTGATTGACGTCTGTGATGTCTTAGTTTGCATGGCATGTCATGACGTCTAGGTTTTGTTTATATTGATGTTGATAAATTATCTCATCCATATTTTTGGTCAGTTCTTTTTAAGTGTTGGATTCTGCTGATGTTGTCTGCCTGTCATATTATGTCTTCTTGTCTTGGGTTTGTCGCTTTTTCTGTTTGCTTTTGCACTTGTAAAAGCACTTTGTGTGACAAAGTGGGTGAGACCTCTCCTTTATGCACCACATTGTCACTTATATCATTAAGTATCATATCACATTTCTCATATTTGTTAATTTAGCTATAACTTACTTCTTCTTTTGTAACATTGCAGCACTTACTATCCTGGGTTTGTTTGTGTCAGCATTTAGTTACAGTTTACACCAAAGCACAAAGTAATTAAAGCAAACACACAGTTTTGAGTTGATTGAATCACCTTTATTCAGTCTTAGTTTCATTAACTATGATGTTCATGTTTCTTTGTGTATACTCACATTTGTTTGTTCCTTTGGGGCCAGCCCAGCACTTCCTGCCTATATATAGAGTTGGTGATGTCATCAGAGACATCCCTGGGCCATACTAACTGTGGGGATTTTTCTTTTTGATTCATGTTTTCTTTTGGAACTTGTAATATTTCTTTTAGCAATTAGATTTATATCATTTGTTTATTTAAAAGCCATTTAGTTGTGTAATTGAGTTAAGGTTAATTTCAGAGTTGGATTCTTTGTATGAAGAGAAATGTGGGTTTCCACCCTTAGGAAGTAGCTCTCTATCAGCTGCAGCCACTCTTGTAATTGAGCAGCCTATAAAGCCAGGAGAGTTTGCATCTGCAGGGGGAGAGACAGGAAGGCCGTGCTGCCTCTAACGCGTGCCTTACTTTAATTTAGTTATGATTTAGTTTAATTTGACATGATTTTCCTTCAATTTTTGTTGTTTTTTGATAAGTTCACACGTGTTAATTTAAACACTGTAAATAAAAAGCTCACTGCTGGGGAAAAGAAGTGTGCTGTCGCCTTCCTACCACCTTCCTTGACCCTTTGGCCAGACTACACTACACTTTGTAAACCCATGTTTTTAAAAGTGCTATACAAATAAAGTTATTATTATTATTATTATAAAGTTATTATTGTGAAGTGTTGAAAAGATAATCTCAGTGCTTTAAATGAAGAAGAATACAGTGATGAGGAATCGATTAGCAATCAGTCCAAAGACGATTTTCTATGTGACATATCATCTTCCAACAGTTATCTGGTCTTCTATCTGCGGTCAATAAGCTGTTCAATGTCAGTGGTTAATTAACAGTCCTTGATCAGTGCTATTTATGAAAATCAAGGCACTTTTATGATGGTTAATTTGGCTGTTTTAGGTGTATAGAGATCCACAGCAGTTCTAGTGTTGAATAAGTTTGAACCAGAGTAACTGTTTTTTTACTTGACTTTGCTCTAGGCAGTAGCACGTAGGGAGAGAATGATTCCACTTCCCCAAAACAGCTGATGACTGCTGGGGTTCTTCTGCTCATGTTTCTGCTAGATTGTTGTTTTTGATGTGACACGTTTGCACCATGAGTGAAGTTATCCACTGAGTGACTTTAGGAGTTCCTAGGGGATGCATCATGACTACTCCTCATCACGCATTGCCTTGACTCTCTGCTTGTTCTTGCCAGAGGAGACCCACTTTACCACAGATTTTCAAGAGTCACTGCCAAAGTAATAATAGTCTGGGATTTTTCATTAGTTTCTATTTTTATTTCGTTTTCAATTTCTGGGTTTGATTTCAGTTTAGTTTTTTTTATTAGTTTTTACTGCTGGTTTGTTAGTTTAGTTGAGTTTTTATTAGTTTTAGTGTTAGTTTTAGTTTTTCACAGATAGATGTCAGGGCTGAGTGAGCGTCATACATTTTTAATAACCATATTAAAACAGGCTACTCTTCACTTATCATTTTATTCATTTAATGATGATGTTTGAACACAACCCCAGACATAAAACTACCACCATGTGTGGTCTTAACCAATCAGATCAGGCCGTTTTTCACTCGCCAGACTCTGGTGTCGATGCCAGTCAGTCTGGTTGAGGCAAAGACCAAAACTAAGGATTTTTTGTTTCCATTTTTATTTTATTTTAGTTAGTTTTGTAAATGCACTATACAGTTTTAGTTAGCTTTCTTTTTCTTCTTTTTTTTATTTTTTTTGGTAAGGCTTAGTTTTTAAGTGTCAGTTAACTAAAATGATTTTTGAATTTTAGTTTTAGTTATTTAGTTAGTTGTAGTTAACAACAACCTTGGTCACTGCAGCTCCGTCAGACTGTAAAATATTTCTCTAAAAAGTGTAATCCAACTTCATGTAGTGTGGTCCAATATCGAGACTTTAAAGTGTTAATTTCACTCCATATGAGTTAAATTACCACTGTTAGTTTTGCTGTGTAGAGGTGTGATTTTACCTGAACAACCTGGTTGGAGATCTGTTCTTTTGTTGTCCTTGCCAATTAATGAAAGATCATATTTTACTGTACAACTCCTCCATTGCTACTCAGTACTTGAAGTAAACTTTGAATCAAATACTTTTTATTTTGATGTGAGTGGATTTACAGACCAGTGCTTTTACTTTTACTCAAAGTAACCGTCTTTTTACTTGAGTACAGTAGCTGTGTACCTTTCCACCTTTGGTTTGATAATCCATTTTTCAATCATTTCTGCTACTAGCCTTGGCATTAGCCATCATATCGTTTTCCCATAATGCATTGTGACGTGCTGTAAACCAATGGCAGACTGTGCTGTCGTCACATCATGCTTTGCCAAACAGCTTATGTATGATCACTTAAAAACTGATGGAGAGAGCCTGAATGACTCATGATAGAGAAAGAGACACAGAGAGGCCGTGACATGTCCCTCTGTGTCTCTGCAGACAGGAAGTGCTCTAAAAAATGGCTCAAAAGAAGCCAATTCCAAATAAAGTGCCACGATTTTTTTGTATCAATATGTGAATATTTTGAAGCTGTTTTTGATGTTTAACAAGCTTTTTAGGACAAAAAGACAAAATGGTTCAAACATGGCTGAGGGCTGAGAGGATTAGTGCCTACACCTTCTCCATATCCTTCTCTATATTTTCTTATATATCAGCTAACATACCTGGCTACCTGACTGGAAGCTGGAAGTTTTTATTTTCTTACAGAATAGATATCCAAATATATATCGAATATCACCATTGAGCTTAAAAATATTGAGATATGATTTCTGATCCATATCGCCCAGCCCTGTGTAGGGGCTGTGTAGGGGGTGGGGGGGCACATGTGAAGGTAAAATATCATATTTGGTACGTTACAGATCTGGAAAGACAATGAGAACCAGAGGTGATCAGATATATCAAGAACAGGTGGTTAATATTTAAATCTCACCATGTTTTTTCTCTGTCACATTTTCTCGTGTGTGACACTGATGAGCTCCATGAGGACCTGGAGACTCTGCAGGTTGTTCAGGTCGTCGTTGCCATGAGCGATGGAGCGCGCTGCTTTCACCTGCGGTCGTCTGACTCATACCTGCATGAGTCAGGGAGAGAGCGGAGGAGATAGATGAAGGAGAGCTATGATTGAGCTTTCAGCAGAGCGGGGACATTATTTTAAATACGGAGAGCAGCAGAGTGAGACTCAGAGGCCTGAGTGGGTTTATTTCACTGCAGAGAAAGGACGGGTGCCTTCACCGTAGCTGAATTCTTCCTAATGTCTGCCTAGGTTAAAGTCAAGGAGCTCAAATGGTCTCAGTCTGCAAAGTTCACTGTACCTAAATGACCTTGACACTCAGAAATTTCATTTACCACAGTATCTTTACCATGACATGGAAAGAGTGATTCACATCTTGAATGTTGAGCCGACAAATCTGCAGCATCTGTGTGATGTTATTGAGTCAATATGAATCAAAATCTCAGGAATGTTCCAGATCTATGCTGAAGTTTGGCCAACAAAGATCTAATAAGTCCATGCAGAGGAAGAAGGTCAAACATGGTGATTCCTCTGTTCCATTTCTGCACCTTGTCCTGCTTTGTGTTGAGCCTTCTGTTTTGTTTTTGTTTTATATTTTCTTTGACTTCTAAATACTCTGAGTTGAGATTTTATCGTTTAAAGGGCAGTTCAGTGGTGCAGTGGATAACGCTGATGCCTTAAAACAAGGAGGTCCTCTGTTCAAGCCCCAGTGGGTCCGGACCTTTAAGTCAGAAGTCTGCCAGTTCTCCCTGTGCATGCACCACTCTCCATACAAAAGATGAGCTCCTTCACAGAAATGTTCAAACCAGGCTTTTACTTTGAAAAGTCAAAGCTCCCATAAGTCAATGTCAGCAAACATATGACTTTCTCAAAAGAATCATTTTCTACATCTTATAAATAAATAATTGTCCATTACATTCTTCTAAATGCTGTGGTCCTTGCTACTAAAAGAAAAAATGGGGTATTTTAGTCCTCAGATGCACCAGAAGACGTGACAGAACACAGAGATGGAGACATATCTTTCAAAATAAAACCACATAATAGCCTTTCTGCCAAATATTTTTCCCAGCACCCATCTGTGACCCACCACTTAAAAACCAAGGCTCTAAATTGTCCGTAGGTGTGAGTGTGACTTGCTGCAGCCACTCCAGGGTGAATCCCACCTCTCGGGCATTGATGACTGGGATTAGCTCCAGCCCCCAATGCAACCCCAAAATGTGTCTCTGTATTGGTTAAATACATACGGTATTGGACGATTTTTGACAACATTTTTCCGGTCCACAAAAATCTCTTTTGAACTGCACAATAGAAAGTTTAGAGTCATGCATTTCCTGTACTTAATGTGCCTCCGCTTATTAATCAACTTATGAATAAAGGCACCTTTCTGTCTGAAATTTGTAGTCTGTTTTGTGAAAGAAAGCCTACAAAGAAGAAAAGAGAAAATTGGATCCCTAAAAAGTCCTCTTCTTAGCCGCCTCTCCTGACCTCCATCCTTTCTCCTCCTTTTCTTTAAGTCTGCACCTCCTCGCCTCCCGTTTGATCTCAGCTGTTTCCACTCTGTCCTCTCTCTCCTCACACTCTTCCACTTTGCTTTAAGCTGTTTGCCGGTTTGTCTCCTCAGCAGCAGGTGAGGCAGATTAAGTAGAATTAGCTGCTGGCAGACGTGCAGCACCTCCACCTGAATCATCCTCCTTCTCCCTTTCTTTCTCTTTCACTCCTCTGCTTCTGTACCTTCATCTCCTTCACCTTGTTTGTCAGAAAGTTTCATGACACCTTTTCCATCTTTAACTGTCTTTTCAGCTGTCTAGACTGTTTTTAAATGCTTCTAAAAACAAATTTTTAGCGAGGCTTAGTCTCTACACCAGTGTTTTTCAAAGTGGCAGTCCTGAACTACCAAGCAAAGAGGGGGAGGATGAAGAAGAAATCAGTTTTAGTACGTTCATTTGTATGTAGTTAATCTTTGTATATCAAACCTTTGTGTCATGTTTTATGCAGAGCCAATCAGAATGGTGCTGCTGCTGCAAAGCTGCATAGCTCCTCTCCAAATCTTTTTAAATGAACAACAACAATGACTATCACAAGACTAATCACAAAAAGACATTTTTTTTTTCTTATAAAAGGTTTTCTGGAAACTCAGAATCACATTTTACTGTTCTGAGTGTTCACCCTGTCATCAGAATCCTTACTGACTTTTTACATACATTTAAAATGAGTAGTGAAACTCATAAATAATGAAAAACTTCATTTAATTTTTCAGTGTCCTTATTCTGTCTTTAATGATAATTTAACATTTGATATGTTTAACGAATTCATTTAAATGCATACATATTTGATAAATCCAGAGCTGCTTTCTTAATCATTGTTCTACTAATTGAAAGTAATTTCACACCACGGAAGGTTTCAGTTTCTCCTGCAGCAGACTGCAGACCACGTCAGGCATGTTTAACAGTAAATGCATGCAGAAATGAGCATGTGCAGAAGTGAGCATGTGCAGAAGTGAACATGTGCAGAAATGAGCATGTGCAGAAGTGAGCATGTGCAAAAATGAGCATGTGCAGAAGTGAGCATGTGCAGAAATGAACACGTGCAGAAGTGAGCATGTGCAGAAATGAACATGTGCAGAAGTGAACATGTGCAGAAATGAGCATGTGCAGAAGTGAGCATGTGCAAAAATGAGCATGTGCAGAAGTGAGCATGTGCAGAAATGAACATGTGCAGAAGTGAGCATGTGCAGAATTGAGCATGTGCAGACGTGAGCATGGGTGAAGGCTGAATATTGAGATTCAGTGAAGGTTCAGATGAAACATTTCACACCTGCAGGCTCATCTGAGCTGAGAGACCTTCACAGAGGAGTTAACGAAAGGGACCAGGTAGAGAGGGGACTTTGGACAGGTGTCTATCCGTCATTATCGGAGTACTTCCTTTAAATTGAGTCAACTTTCTACAAATGATATCACAGAGTCTGTTCTCGTAGTGGTCCATCACTAGAGTATAGGTGTCTGTTTATGTTTAGAAATATCATCTGCTTCTTTATAAAGACGGTCCACTCCCGCAGGAATCATTCCTGTAATTCTATCAGATGGATATCCATATTTCTATGTGACCTTATATCCCACCCATGCTACGTACTCTGGAGATGAGCGCACCCTTACTGGTCATTCTTTATAATTCCGCTGCACCTCAGGTCCGGTCAGGTATGGGAGCCGCGTCAGCCCTGGTCCTGCACTGTTCTAAGCCACCTGATGGCCATCCTCCGGGCCTGCCGCAGGCCCCTGCCCCATCTCTCCAGGTATCCTCCCAGCTGACCCCTCCACGACACATGCAGTCACCCCTGGCATCTGGACCAGCCCACTGGGTCCCTGGCACTCAGTATGGGGTGAGCTGGATCAGGCCTGGGAAAGGTGCCAGTAAAAGCCCAGCTGCTGTTCTGCCCTTCTCTCCTGAGAATGTCGGCATTAGAAACACGGTCTTGTCAATGATACCCAAAGATGGACCAAAGAGAAGTTGTCACAAAGCTGGCACCTCTGGACATCAGTCACGGCAGTGTCTGGTTAAAGCAGTTGTTAACACAGCTAAAAGGGGCCTCTGGAGCCTCTGGGTGTGGGGTTTGCATCCCCATGCCCTTAAGCCACAATGCACTAAAAACATACAAATGAAAGCTACCGAGGAATAACGCGAACCATGGTGACTGTAGACATGTCAGTACACTCACTTTTGTCGGTTTTGAAAAGAAAACAACTCATTGCTGTTTTTTGTTCTTCTTTTAACAAAGAAATGTTGTCAAGTTCTGAAAAAATTGGCACTTTAGCAGCAGCCACCCTAATCTCTTCCACCATATTTGCACCAGCCTCTTGTCACTGCTCGGTTATGTCACGACTCCACCGGGCCTGAGAGTACTGCCCCTCATTGCTGATTGGTCCTTCCACTTTCTAACCGGGCCCCAACAGTTAAGATGGGAGCTTTGCAAGACAGATTCGCCAGTGAGAAACACTAAAAAGGCAAATCCATCTTCTTTGCATGGTTACTTACACGTGGCTTTTGCCATACATACGGACTTTTCCTCAGATCTGTCATCTGTTACCTTCGTCTTTTGTTCAAAATTACCAAGGCGACTGCTGTCTAAGTAAGCATAACCGTGCCAACACACAACAGGTTTTGAGCATCCAGCTTTCTTGCAGCGGATACTCGTGAAATAAGATTTTAAGGCTCATGCTCATGAAATTTTAGAAATATCGCTTTCATTTTGTGAAAACCTGTAATGGAAACCAAACCAATGACACTAATTACTAAGAAAAAAAAAAAAAAAAAACTTTCCATTGCAGGCCTCTGAAGGGCCTCTCCCTTCTGTGGGCCTGGGTAATCACCACCCTCATGGTGGTAGGGTAAGGAGAGGGGTTGTGTATTTATACAGGCTTGTAAACATCACTGAAGCTAAGATCTGGCTGGGACGTCTCTGGTTTTAGGGACTTGAATAGTGTTCCTGTTCTGTAGAAGGGTCCAACAGGACAAAAGTGTATAGTTCAAATGTTTTTCTGTGGTGTAAATGTTGTTTTGGAAAATTAAAAGGCTCAGGGCTGCAGCCCCATGTAGTGGTCAAAGGTAGCTGCTATTGCTCTAAACTCTTTTTGCCCTCCAGGCCTCTCTGCAGGTCACATGACCTGAAAGCTGTGAATAAATTATTAAACTTATCTGAACTGTAAAGTATAGATAAAAAAATATCACAGGAGCTCTTTAGCAAAATGGACAGGATGTAGGCAAAATCAGCTGTAATGTCCTCATTTTTAGGGACATTCTGTCGTACTGCAGTCTTATTTAAAAGGGCAAGATGGAAACCCCTCATCTGAGCGACATTATAGTAACCATAAGATGAGATGTGATGAGTTTCTGTTGTAGAACAGGATGCATTCTGTGGTGGTACTATCAGAGCTGTGCAGCCTTAAACGCTAATCTGATTGGTGCTAATGCTAAACAGGTCTAGTCTCCTGTCTGAGTGCTGGCTCGGACCGCTAATTACATGTTCCACCATGTTAATCTAATAACTCACTATCACTTCAGCCGCAGGAGCCGCAGACAGACGCACACATGCCTGGGTCATTGAGCCCTCATCGCTGGCTGCAGAAATGTGAACCAGATAAAGCTGCTTCCTGTCTGGTGTCGAAATCCTCAGGGTTTAAAGTTGTATTATCAGCTGGTTCACTCACTTATTCCCCTTTAGGTTGGTCAAATCTGAATATTTTTCAATTAAGAGGCTCTCGTAGAGGAGGCCAGCCAAAGGAGATAACACCGTGAGTAGGCATAAGCCCCTCTGAGTGCATTTTATTGAGCTAATATGGATTTATTTTCTCACTGTAGGATTTGTGCTGAACCTCCTGATATTTCATGACAATAAAATCTTTGCCTGTCCTGATATCTGTCTGTATGTGCTCTCAAAACTTCCCTGTAGGAGTTTGTGATGCTCCACTTGAAGGCTGTTTCAGAGCCTTCATGCTTTATCACAGACCCCCCACTGAGACTGTGGAGGGGGAGAGAGTGAGGCTGAGTCACTTTTCTCTCCCCTGAGGCGTCTGGAAGCTCCTCAGAGCGACGATGATCTGAAGGAGGGTGGAACTGAGCAGACTTCTCCAAAATGGATAGGCGTCCAAACTCAGAAACATTTTCTTTTCTTCTTGTTTTTATTTCTTGTTGATTAAATCTACACACGTTTGGTCCTCCATGTTCATGGGTTCTAACATTTGTATCATGTTTGAGTTATTCCCTCTGGCTGAAAATGTTTGTCAGTTTACCTGTCAGAGAGAGCTCCGCATGTTTAACATAACAGCATATACTCTGAGTCCTTTAGCTGATACTCATGGGGTTCCACAGGGGTCTATACTGGGACCACGCCAGTTCTCTACCAAGCACCGCTGGGTACGATTTTTTGTACTTCTAGGATTTTGTTTCATTGATGTGCAATAATGGTTGCATATGGTGCTGATCTAACTAAACTTGAGGACTGTCTGGCTCCTCTCATCAACATATTTTCTTCTACCTGCTCAGCTGAGACAGAAATGATGCTTATTGCACCTCAAGTCTAACCTGCAAAGTCAACCGTACTCCGTGTCTGGAGGATTGTGTGCAGGCTGTGCCCCCACCAGCTGACATTTGTGACAGGATGGAGACAACAGATCACATGATCAAAGCAGGACTATGAGTTCAAAGGGCAGAATGACGACATGATGAGTCCAGTGTGACACTGAGATAAAAATGAGACGTTGTCTTCATGAAGTTAAGTTTTTCCTTCTACTATGGGTGAGAACATTAGGAGGTGAAGAGGTTTATGTTTTCTGCTGATGTTGTGTGGTGTCATCTAAGATTCTGTCTCAGAAATACACTTTTCTTCATCCATGCAACAGAAACTCAACATAGAAAGCACACTCCACTGACAGAGTTTAGTGAAAGAATTCTGCTCACAATAATGTGAGGATGAATCATAATAATAGGACAGTTTAAAGACGTATTTTTGTGCCCGTAGCAGAACCAGGACCAGTGGTCAGCTGTTGTCCCAGAGTGTGAACATTTGTGCCCAATCGAATTGCTAACAGTGTCCTTTAATGCTTTGAGAAATTCTTAGATTTATTTTAATACTTTTGAAGAAAAGTATCATGATAAATATACTAGGGCTGTCAAAAGATTACATTTTTGTTGCAATTAAACTCTGGTTTTCTTTAGTAAATCAGTAATTAATTGCACTTGTTTAAAAATTCCACCTATTTTGAATTATGAACAGTTTTTGTGCTGTTCTGAATTTTCCTCCTGTCTTAAATTAAAAGTAGCTGACTTCCTGTTTGGATACAGGCCTGCTTTTAGAGGATTGAAAAATATCACATGAAGTTAACTTCAGAAAAAGGAAGCTGCTTGGATTGAAAATAAAATAGGCGATGTTTGAAAAGGTTCAGATGTCTGCTGCCTTGTCCTCTGAGCTGCCTGTGAGTTTTTAACGTGGAATGAGACGTTAAGGAGCAGAGGTGGAATTATTTTACATCACTGTGGCTGCAGGGAGAGGCCAACACACCTCCACCAAGGTGTGGCGAAGAGTTATGAAAAATAATTAGCAAAGGTGGGAGAAAGTCATTGTTTTGCAAGTCTCAAGTAAGTCTCAAGTCTTTAATCCCAAGTCTCGAGTCAAGTGTCAAGTAAAGACGTGCAAGTCCAAGTCAAGTCTAAAGTAAAGACAAGACAAGTCCGAAGTCACAGGCTTGAAATTTTCGAGTCCTTACAAGTCATAAGCACTGTTTACCAAATAAAATGCCATTTTAACAATGTAACAATCTGTTAAATTTGACAAATACAATGAATGCATTTTGAATTGTTTTATTTTTTTAAAATAAAATAAGACCAGTGTGACAGAACTTAATCACACAGAAAAGAGTGCTGACATAGCATTCAGGATATAATCAGTGCTCTGCAGTGCAACAACAAATGAACTTCTGAAGACGCTGTACAGTTATTTTAACTCATCTAATGTGAGTGTGTGTGTCTGTGTGGTGAGTGTGTGTATATGTATAGGTGTGTGAGTGGATATAGGGTTTGTGTGTGTTTGTAAGTGAACACGTTTGACTGGTCAACATTAGCTTTAAGGTGTTATAACCAGTTCTTAACCTCAAGTTATAAGACCTCAAGTTTTGACAGTATTTATCATTAGTACGTTTAAGATCAAATAAAACACCCATGTTTGGACAAGTTTTACTCAATTTTACATTATTTCAAAATGTGATCCGTGTGTGTTTGGCTCGTTGATGATGATGCGCATCATAAAAGTCATCATCAAATACGAGTATGGGAGAGCATCGGCAGGAAGTGACTGAAGAAATGTGTTAAAATGAGGCCATAAGAAGCTCCACTTTGAACACAAGACAGCACACCTCTATGAATTAACTTAATAAAGAGATGCGCCGCCATCAGACTTCCTCTGTGCTTTTTTACGCACGTTCCTCCATCCAACACGCATCCATCGGTAATAATATACAAGTTTTCATTTGAATTTGGATGTTAAAGTCTGTCTTCTTTGTGTGGACTTATAGAGGATTTCGGGAGGATTTTTTTTTTAGAGTAAGCCTTAAAAGAGTCGCAACTGGTCACAAAAGAGCCACATGCGACTTTAGAGCCGTGAACTGAGTATCAGTGGGTTAGTTGAATACTTTGAATGGGGGCACATTTTACATAACACACTCACTGAAAATCTCAAGTATTTTCAAGTCATCTGACTAAAGTCCGAGTCAAGTCCTGAGTCATTGATGTCAAAGTCCAAGTCGAGTTGCAAGTCTTTGATGATATTGTCAAATCGAGTCCAAAGTCATCAAAATTGTGACTCGAGTCTGACTTGAGTCCAAGTCGCATGACTCAAGTCCACACCTCTGATAACTGGTGTACTAATTGTGGACCTCAATCCAATTCACTTAATTAATCTTGACAGCCCTAAAGTATACCAAATTCACAGTAAAATGTGGTGGACTTAAGGTCCAAACATACTCGGTCAGAATGTACGCAGAACGGACTCCGCAGAGTTCTGCGTGAACTCAAAGCAGACATCCGCAAGACCCATGCGCGCAAAGCTGAAATTTTACGACTGCACGGACTGCGCTCCACATACTGGTGCCACACGAAACACTGCTCGGCATGTATTTTTCACATTAAATGTGACAGCGACCTGCATTTCACACTTGTTTTTCCACGTCAATACTTTGCATGTCCTTCACCAACATGGCATACTCCCCTTCCTCGTCTCTTCTGGCATTTAATGGCCGTACATACCACCGTCTCTTAATTCATTGCTTTGCAAAGCCAGCAGGCAGAGCAGCTCCTCTTCCTCGTCAGTGTAGGACCTCTTGACAGAAAAATGTAAACAACGCGCAAGGATTGTGGGAAATGTAGGATTTCACGGAATTTTAACAGGAAACTACTACGCGGCAGTTCGCTCGACTATGGAAGCTCTGATGACTGCGGACATTTTGCGCGGAGTCCGCTCCGCTCACACTACACTCGAGTATGTTTGGGCCTTAAAGTGGGCCGGTCTTAGCCGGGACCCTCCAGGGCTATAAATGAGTTCCACTCCAGCCCTGGTCCACATTCCCTTATTGGACTAGTTCTGAGTATAACCTGACAGCCTATGGACAACTCTGTCCCCACTTTTTAGGTCAAAATAATGTGAAACCATGCTGTCCTCCCATGATGCCAGCAGTGTTATCAGTTTATTGTTGTTTACATCGGGTTGTAGAGCATTAAAGCAGCAGGATAGAAGCTGCTAGCTGGAGCTGCCAGTAGGAATCAGACTTCAACAGAGTAGCTGGGTAATAGTGTCCATCCCTATATGTTCTAAATATAGAACACATGACTCACACAGTCAAGTCATTTTTTTAAAAACAGTCATTTGTTCAGAGTGAAAGCCCCCCACTTTTCCCTCCACATCTGCTCAGATCAGAAATCTTATCATGCAAATGTTTTCAGAGTGATATAATCTCATGTTTGACAGACGTCGTCTCTCAGCCTGAATAATGAAGCAATTTAAGATCAACGGCTCTGAAGTCACACTCATTTGGATTTGACAGAAAGTGTGTGTCGTGTGTTAAATCCCTCCTGAATTATTTATAACCTCATATATATTCATGCTGGCCACGCAGCAGATTCACCTCAGCTGATCCCAACGAGTGTGAGTCTAACATCTGTGTACACGCATGAAGATCAGACTCCATTAGGACTGGTTGATTGATTATCATTAACTCTTACGGTTGTTTGCATTCACATGATCCCAGTGACACACATGACTGGGGTCAGGAAGTGGAGGAGGGCTTTTAGGAAAGAATGGGAGTATGATCCCTAAACTTTACAAAAACAGTGTTTTTTTCCCCACAGTTTAACCAGTTTACGTGGTGTGGATGAGATCAATATCATAAATACTCAGTCCTGCAGACTTCCTAGACCTTTTGCCTTTGGGCTTAATTTATCATCCTTTCCAGTATAAGTCCATGATATTATTGCTTCCGCCATTAGGTAAGTCCATTAGGAAGTTAAAAACTTAATGTTTGCTTAAAGGATCTGTGATTTTATGTAAAATTCTTTGCCTAAATATCCCCAAAAGTTAACTTTTCCTTGTCAATGGTGCCATTGTAGCTCTGTGACCCACTGACCTCTCAGTGACCCTTTGCTCGCACTACAAGATGAGATGAGTGATGATTTACTATCGGGAGTCCGTGCATTGTGTTGTATTTTGAAAGAACCGGATATTCTGTGCTTGAGACTTCCTCCTCTGGAGCTTTCTGGTCGACGGGTATGACGATGACGCAGTTTGACAGCAGCTGGCACTGAAAACAGACCTGCGGCGTATCTCAAAAGAACTGAAGTGTCGGCCCAGGCATGTGCTGCTGCCAGTCTGGAGCACCGGCTGTGGAAATACTCTGACAGACAAGAGAGGGAGCAATGTGCTCCGCAGTACGATTAGAAACACGTTTGCTGTATGTGGAAATTGGAGGTTTAGTATCTGAGTATTCTCCGAAGCTGTGGAGATGATTATGTTCCCTCTGTGTTGTGTTTCCAGAGAAGTCGCTTTTCCAACCTCCAGCAGCGGGGAGAAGCAGATGAACTGGCTCCATGAGTTAAAGGTAACAAGGTGTTCATGGTGTCCTTGCTGCTGTGGATTACACGCCGGGCAGCAGCAAAGTGATAACATCAGTAGCACTGCAATATAACTGACAATGATAGCTTTCTGTAGCAAGTCAGTAGTCATCAGCCTTCGTCTTGAGGCAGTTGTAAAGCGTACGCCATGTTTATGAACCTCAAAACTGAAGTTAGCAGCTCTTGCACCTGCAACACCTGCCCTGTTGCAGGTGTCTGCCGCCATCTTTGATTCTTCGCTTCAGTTATATAAATATCTTCTCCCTGGTTTTAACACAGCACACAACAATAGTATGTTTGCTATCAGAGGGAAAGGGTCAGTTCAGACAGGAAGATCACAGATGTCTCAAGGGACTACTTTCTTATAGTTTTAGATGCTCTTTTTTTCCACTTTAAACGCACGTCACTTTGCAAGAAGTAAAGGTAGGTTCTCTATGCAGAAATCCCTTCTTGCCCCCCATCTGGAGTTGTCCATGCATGAAGTCATCTTCAAAGAACTTCAGTTAGGACCTAACCTAGAACATATTATCTGTGACCTCTGACTATTGCTGGCATGAAAACAATGATCTTACTGCAGGTTGCCATAATGACTGGCACAGTCATCCAGAGACAAAGTAAAATGATTTTACAGAAGATTTACTTTAAAATTCCATATACTATTTCAACAAAGCAATCTGCAGGTACCACTTTAGCTCAGTTGGTAGAGCAGATGACCAGAGAACGTAGACCCTGACACCCTGGTCTGGGGATCGAGTCCCGGTGGAGAGGAGACCGAGAACCTGATGGTCACTCTGACGAAGAAAATCTACCTAAACTAGATAAAATGTGAAAATTCAAATTGTTGCATGCCAGTGAATGCACCACGTGTTCACGTTGCTTCTTGCTCACTCACGAGAACGCCTCAGCCTATCGCGTTCCTAGCAGCGCTTCATACAAGTCCTCCGTGCTCCTCTCCTGTGAGAACTCAGAGGGAGACGCACATGGACGGCTGTACAGGGGCCTTTTTACCGCTGTTACTGACGCTGGATAGACCGTTGCGTGATGGATTTTAAAGGGGAATTGGTGCGTCTGTTGCTTTTTGTTTGCTTCTTAGCATTGGCATACCAATACGCCGTTTACCTCCCATTTACCACCGGTTTAGATCGCGGTGCATTGATATGCTAATGTCACCCATATGTAGGCTATTGTAGCTCATTTGTTTTGTTTGGATTTAGCCTGTAAAGCCGTATTTGCACAGTATGACTACTGCTATTTACTGAAACTTTCATATTGTTCTCTATACTGTGTATAAGCAATGCACTTTAATGTAGTAGCATTGAGCTACTTGAATTATTCCTTTGTTGTTGTATTAATGCAATTGAATTGATACATGATATTTTATGTGTACACGACCAAAACAGAGCTAGCTGGCTACTTTGACTGTTAATTGAATGTGTTGCTGAAAGTGGTCCTGTTTGTCTGACACAGGCCAGGTGTGCCCAGATGGGTTCCCCGTTAGCTGATGGCGAGCTAGGAGCCCAACAAAGAACCTAAAGATTATCTCCTCTACAACAACAACCTTCCTTCTGCGGTCTGGTAGGAGGTTGCTGCAGCCAGTCCTCTCCCACATTTCACATGAACCCTGTGCTATGCTAGTGCTTATGGACCTTAACGTTTACATGGACATTCTGGTTTCAAACGTGGATATTTAATCGACACATCGTGCAGCAAATCATTACTACTTCTGGTGTGAACTGTGGTTTCTTTCACTGACGCAGTGATGCTATTGTAGGTGTACTCCAGGACTTTATTGCTGCTGTTATTGTTGTTTGTTGTGTCAGTTGAAAAACTTGTAAATATCTAAACAAAGTGCAATTCAAGTCAAAACCTAAACCTTGAAGCTTGAACCAAATCAATATTCTGCAGAGTGTAGATATTTGGGTATATGTTGTGTGTCTGATCACTTTTCACTATCAATACAAGGCACCAGCCACTTAAACTCAAATACCTGTCTGTTTGTATTATTACTGTTCTCCCACCTCCCAGAGCCGCTTCCTGATCTTCTGATCTACCCTAAAACAAACTCCAAAATCCCTCTTTCCTTTGTGGCATACCCCTCATATATGCTACACAAGCAGCAACAAGAGGTCGGTGCAATTATGGCAGAAGACACTGGCCTGGATGCTGCTAAAGCGCCAGTTTTATCAGAACTTGATGACATTTCTTCATTAAAAGAAGAACAAAGAACAGCAGTGAGTTGTTTTCTTTTCAAAACTGACAAAAAGGTTGTGTACTGACATGTCCACAGTCGCCATGGTTCACGTTATATAGTTCTCTATGAAGTCTACTCCTCGGTAACAGCGCACACCTACGACATCACGTGTTTTGTTGCTCTGATTGGCCCATAAAGATGTGACAGAATGTTCATCCAATCATCCTCTGAGTTTGTATCAAAGTCTCTGCCCTTTCCCAAACAACATCTATGAGCGGTTTGGGTTAGGGTTCACCTGAAGCAGACCAAACAGATAATAAACTCAAACCTGCCTGAGTAACAGAGTAACCTCCTCCAACTTTGGTTCCACTTAAACTGGTATAGATGTGGGTTGGGATGCCAGAGACTTCCATGGTTCTGAGACTCCAGAACAAAGCCAGAATCAGAACCTTGTCTGTCTGAAGGCACTATATGAGAAGTTGAGGTAGTTTGGGCATCTGATGAGGATGTCTCCTGGCCTCCTCATTTGGAGATCTTTAAGACATGTCCAATCAGGAGGAGACCTAAGGGCAGACCCAGAATGCATTGGAGGGATTATATATCCCACCTGGCCTGGAAACACCTCTGAACCCCTCAGAAGGAACTGGAAAACGTCCCTGAGGAGAGGAAAGTCTGGGTGGACTTTATTTGGCACGCTGCTTAAAAAGAAGAAGGATGGATGGATGGATGAACGTTGGATGCCTTTCTAGCGGACTCATGAATACTGTTCACAAGCAAAGATAATTCCAGCCATTAAACACCAAATGACTGTTAGATTACCTTGGTTTCATCCCTCAGTGTCACTTCGGTACTGGCTGAAGACTAAGGCTGTAGGCTGTAGTTATCACCTAGTCATCATTAGGACACATTTTATGTACAGTGTTGTGTTTTTGTTTATTTAATCCCGTTACCAGTCAGCTGTCAGTCTGTGAGGGACCGACACAAGAGAAGACACTGCAACACAGCACTAAAATGCTTTTCACTGGTTGGTTGGATATCTGTGACAGTATTTAGGCTATGTTGGACATTGCGTCTCTGAACATAAGTTTAATGCATTGTTTAGTGCAGACCTTACACCAGAACGGATTCACAGCTGGTGCTAACTGCTGAGGAGGATTCAAGCCTGGAATCCCAGAATCTTTTGTGGTGTCCTTTGGTACTCTGCCTGCAGCCTCGTATCTACAACCAGAACTTCATCAGCACTCTCATGTGCTTCCAAATAATTTTCACTCATGACTTTCAGGACTTTTTGTACGTTACTAAAATATAAACCCCCACCAGAGACGGAGGCTTCCTTCCTTATTTATAAATGCCAACATTATTGCCCTCCTTATTTTTAGCCAGCATGGACTAAAAGGAGCATAAAGCACACCTTAGATAAGTGACACCAGACCTTAGAGTGTAGATTTAGGTGCCATAATGTCAACAGAAGAGAAAATGAGCAGCCTCCCGTGTCAGAGTCCAACCTCCCCCATCTGCGGACACATGATTGGTCCAGATGGACGGCAGTTAATGAATAATTATCATCAATCATAATTAGCACAGTGCCTGTGGGCTTTGTCACGTTGATGTAAACAGATGTCCTTTTGGAGAACTCGCTGAAAAAGACTTTTTCAGGAGGACAGTCTTTGTGTTTCTCTTCTATTTATACTCAAACAGATCTCGTCTGTGCAGCCGCTTGACACCAAGGATGATCGGGGACGAGTTTTCGGAGGCCTCATGGCGTGTGCAGGGGTGTTGGAGGCAGCTGAGCCGGTGTTGATGACAGCGCATGTCTCAGTGTTTAACACAGCTGTACCAGTGGCACTGGTAAACAGGAGGCAGACAACATATATGCAGTTTCAGCAGCCAGTGGAGTAATGACTGTGTTTAGGTCGCAGACGTATCTGCAGGAGGAATCGCTTCTCATTTGGTTGATTTGTTTGCATCAGAGCTGAGGGAGTACCACAGAGCATGAGAGTGTAAGGGTTACTGGCAGTTATAAAAGATGAACAATAAACCGTCAGAATCGGCCTCAGAGACTCTTTTCTACAGGATCCAGAGAGATTTAGATAACTACACGTCCCAGGTTGTTAGTTTTGATCAATAAATCAGCACCACATGTGGGGTCTGCAGCAGGGAGCTCTTCTCCTGCAGAGATTACATTTACAGAGTTTAATTTCAGCTCTGCTCTCATAAACTTATTTGTGCTCATTTCACATCTGACTACAGGAAAGTTAACTGTCTTTGTTACTGTTTAAGAAAAACACTCATACAGTGTCTGAGTGTGTGGGAGAGTCTGTTCACTCTTCTCAGCTTTGGCTAGAGCTGAATCAGGACACAGTAAGAATACCATATGATTACTAAAAATCGCAGTCATGGACTTCAAAATTATACTAGATCTAATTTAAGAATAAGGGAGAACTAGTCTTAATCTAAACCAATTTTCCAGTGAAATTAGCAGCTAGCACAAAATTCTCAGTTTTTGGAGCTGACATGTTTATTCAACCTTCTACCAAAATCCAAAAACAGAAAAATTGCCTCTTTATTTTGTATCCCATTTGATGCATTAGACATTTCTGGCGTTTGGTAATCCACTGGAAGGATTATTATATCTTTATCAGATTGTATTCAAAAGGTTGTTATGGACATTACTGATCATGTTCATTAGGTAGAGGTCTCAAAAGACTGCATATCAAATATGATAGAATAGACTTTAGAGGGTTAAGGCGGCTGTCATTTATAACTATATCATTTATATGTGTGCCATTGACAACAGCTGGTATGATGTCAACACATGCTGCAGAGTTTAAAGCCACAGACCCATGGCCTGTCTTTTCATTTTTCCTCACATCCTTTTCATCAGTAACCTTGCAAAGCAGATGGATACGCCCATTTCCCTGTTTCTCACCAGCAAATCCATCTTCTAAAGCTCCCATCTGAACCATTTGGGCCCAGTTAGAAAGTGACAGGACCAATCAGCGACGAAGGGCAGTACTTTCTGGCGCGGCGGAGTCGTGACGTAAGCAAGCAGCAACAAGAGGCCGGTGCAATTATGGCGGAAGAGGTTATCGTGGATGCTGCTAAGCGCGAGTTTTATCAGAACTGGACAACATTTCTAAGGCAAAAGAAGAATAAAGAACAGCAGTGAGTTGTTTTCTTTTCATAAATGATAAAAGTCGAATACTTACATGTAAGTAGTCACCATGATTTGCCATGATTCCTCGGTAGCTGCACACATGCAGCTCGATAGCTGCTGCGTCACGTGTTTTATTGCTCTGATTGGCCTGTAGAGATGTGACGGACAGAACGTTCATCCAATCCACTACAGAAAAATAAATCCTTGTTTGCCACTTCTCCCTGCCTCAGCCTCTATGTCTCACATTTGGGTTCAACACCAGTCCTGCCTGACACAAAGACAAATTTGAATTTAGATTCTTCTTTTTTTTTTTTTAAGCGTTATGCAGCATTGAGGAGGGGGATCCTTTATCTCTCATTCCATGCCCCCTTCCCCAGTTCCCTACCAGAGTCACACTGGTTCCCAGTCAGGCCTGAGCATGGATACGTCACTGTGTTGTCATATGGCACATGCGGTTTGAAATACCTGCAACCTCAAATTGAGGACAGTGGAGAGGATTGTGTCTGATTTGGGTCAAATCTGCTCTCTCTTTCTCTCTGGAAACGGTTTGGTTACCAGTGAAGAGTCTGATGTTTCTACCTTTGTAATAAGACTGAACTGGTGGAGGTCACAGAGTTCATGTTGGGTTCCTCGATTGGAAACTTTAAGCACGGCTCATTCCTCTGTGTGTCATAAAAAGCTTCCAGTCTGCATTTATTTTTGAACATCTTCCTGGTCTGAATTCCTCATGTCACCGCTGTGATGGATTGTTTCTGAGCTTTATGGGCCGAAGGTGTGAAAACACATGTGACCGCCAGCCTGGCTGTTTCTGGGAAGAGTGGGACGCTTTTGCCTGTTAATAAACCCAAGTTCATTTCCACTCCTTCTTTCAGAGCTCTGAGGACTGACTCCTTACTGATCTGGTTTCCGAGTGTCTGTGGGATACTAACAGGGTCCTAATGAGCTGAGGGTGGAGGTAACGCAGACTCAAACCTGCAGGGACTTGTTATATTTGAACATAGTCTTCTTACTCATCCTCCATACATCCAGCTGCTATACGAGTTGTTTCTGTCGCCTTTATAATCCCATGATTAATGCTTCCTGCTGCTGCTGCACGGTTAGGATGACAGAAATGATGCAACACTCAGGCTGTTATGGGAACAGGAGGTTTCATCAGAGGATTTTACTCCAGGTTATAAAATAAATATCACGCAAATTTAAAAATGAGCATTAATTTACCGTCAAAGAAAAACAACATAGTACCAAATCACGGTATCCAAAGTGCTTTAAAGAAGGTTGATCACACTCTCGTCTCTGTGAGTGTGATCAGCCACAGACAGATTAGATTTAGTTATGAAGAATGATTTTAACAGGGGAGGGAAGCTGTTCAAGAGCTTTTCAAATAGGTGATTAACCTTGTAAACACTTAAATAATGGGCACTGTTTACATTTATTTGAACAGCATTGCTGGCATACCCTCACTGATAAATGGTGCCTCTCCACCGACACTTTTAAAAGGAACCCTGCATGATCTGACAAGTTCCTCTTGGATAGATATTTGTATCACCAGAATATATTGAACTAAAAACTCACTAAATATCTCAGATATCTGCATTTTGAGAACGTTTGAGCTCCTAAACTAAGTAAGAGGCCGCCATGTTTTGGTCTGCGCTGGTAGTGTGACATCACAGTGCCGCTCGCTGTTCCTATGCAGTAACCGCTGTTTCAGGAGGTTTATCTGCTTGCAGCTGTTGCTGACATAACAGCTTTCATACCAGACAGGAGTTTGCTGAGTTTGTCTCCCTGCTGTCAAAGCTCTGTCCTTCCTCCTCAGTTTTACCTGAATGATCCGCCCTACAGGCAAGGGCGTAGGTTTGATTTTGACATTGGTGGGGACATAAAAGTACTCCAAGGCGGCACCCCTGAAAGTTGATGTGTTTTACGTTTATAGCTGTTATTTCACATCATGTAGAGCTGATCAAACAAACAAGCAAACTATCATATTCAGAAAAAACTATTCAGGGATTGACATTAATGTTCATACTGCATATCTGAATATCTAAAGTTAATACAAGAATTTATTGCTTTCTTAAATCTTTTACAGTCGCTAGAAAAAGTATGTGAATCCTTTGAGATTTCTTGGATTTCTGCATAAATTGGTCGTCAAATGTGTTCCGATCATCATCTAATTCACAACAATAGACAAACACAGTCTGCTTAAACTAATACTGCACAAAAAATGATATGTTTTTATGTTTTTATTGAACAAAACATGTTAACACTTACAGTGCAGGGTGGAAAAAGTATTTGAATCCCTAGGCTAATGACTGGTGACCCTCCTTTGGCAGCAATAACCTCAACCAAACGTTTCCTGTAGTTGCAGATCAGACCTGCACAATGGTCAGGAGGAATTTTGGACCATTCCTCTTTACAAAAGTGTTTCAGTTCAGCAATATTATTTGGATGTCTGGTGTGCATCGCTCTCTTGAGGTCATGCCACATCCTCTCAATCGCGTTGAGGCGAGGACTCTGACTGGGCCACTCCAGAAGGCGTATTTTCTTCTGTTGAAGCCATTCTGTGGTTGATTTACTTCTATGCTTTGGGTCGTTGTCCTGTTGCATCACCCATCCTCTGTTGAGCTTCAGTTGGTGAACAGACAGTCTTAAGTTTTCCTGTAAAATGTCTTGATAAACTTGGGAATTCATTTTTCCGTCAATGACAGCAATCCGTCCAGGCCCTGAGGCAGCAAAGCAGCCCCAAAGCATGATGGCCCCTCCACCATATTTCACAGTTGGGATGAGGTTTTGATGTTGGTGTGCTGTGCCTTTTTTTCTCCACACATAGCGTTGTGTGTTCCTTCCAAACAACTCAATTTTGGTTTCATCTATGGATAGAATATTTTGCCAGTAGTGCTGTGGAACATCCTGGTGCTCTTTTGTAAACTTCAAACGTGTAGCAATGTGTTTTTTGAATTTCCCCGACTGTTTGCTTAATGTCCCTAGCTCATGGACCCACTGCAAGGCATCGCTTATCAAGGGACTGGCTCGACATGCAGACTGTGTGATCAAGTTAAGACAATGTGCCCCACAGTGCATATACAATGCCTACAGTTACTGTTTCCTTAGTTCTGCCTGTGCTCCAGAATATCTGCCCGACATATTAGCAGCACCATCATATGTCTGTGCTCTTAACCCAGACATGGGAATATTGAGCCTCAAGAGGACATCCTCAGCCATTCTTGCAATCTCCACTCCAGTAGTCCCAGGGACCCCATACAAACCAATGAAAACCTCCTGCGGTATCAGGTCATGGTCCACATATCTAAAACAAATAGACTCTTGCTCTATTCCTGAGATATCTTGTGTGCCATCAATAATGAGTGAGTGCTGCAAAACTGGTAGTGACTGGACTGACTGTGCAATACTCCTGACAATACTGTTTCCTAGCATTTGCAAAATCTCATTTTGCACTTGAGGAGAGGTATAGTCATGACAGTGAGCTAACCAATTAGAGAGACATGCATCATCCTTGGCTTTGAATTTCAAAAGCTGGAATAGATTCCCATCTTGTTTCTCATGGCCTCGCAGTGCCATACCCTGCCTGGCAAGGTACTGTATTGAACCTACAATATTTTTCAGGCACTGCCTACCATCTTCTTGTTGTTTTGTCCAGACACTTGAGAGTTGTGAATCTTTTGGGGTGCCCTCTTGAGCACTAACTGTAACTGCATGATGGTGGGATTTACTATTCTGGTGGCGTTGAAAACTAGCAAGAGCATTCTTCCAGTTGTTAAATCCCTTTGTTGAGAATGCAGGGTCTGCCTTTCTTGGAAAGTGTACTTTTCTTTATAGTGTATGTTCTCACACAGTGAAAACAGAGAACGCCATTGATGGAGAGGTTATAGAGAAGCCATGGAAACTGCTTGTACCAACTTCCTTGAAAATGGAGGGTTCTATTTGACAGCTTTTGAACTGCAATGTATTTGGGGTCAGGTTGGTTTGGCCTGGTTTGAATGTCCAGAATATCTTCAGCTCTACACTGTTTTTGATTGCTGACATTCTCACTGCAACTCTCCCTGCAGCTATCTCCAACTGGATCAGTTTCCTTAGGAATAAATCACAATATACATTTGACCACTCTGTAGAAACTACTGCAAACACATACACACTGGTAATACATTTACACATGATTAGACCTCTTAGTACACCAGCCTTAATATAAAACTGTACAAAACAATTAGCTTTATTTGCTCTTATTATCACATTGTTACAAGCCAATGCTTCACCTGTGAGTCTCCTGCCTCTCTACCAGCATCTCCTCCTCCTGCACTGGTGAGTTACTTCTGTCACCTGACAAAATACATTCATGATGGTGTATGAACAGTGTTGCCAGATACTGCTGATGGTTCCAGCCCAAAACTTGTACAAAAACCGCCAGAATGCACAAAAAAACGCCCAATAATCAATATTTAGTGCCTTTTCTTTTGACGAACATATAAAACTCCATGAAAGTCCACTGACAGCCTAAGCACACCAAAAATAACTCCTAAATCAACAAGCAACAACAGCCAGCCATCACAACATACTGATTTCAGGTGCATGACCACCACCTGCATCTCTATTCCCCAAAAAACGGCAGAATTACGAAGCTCAACAAGATAAAATTAATATGTATATTTCATATCATTGATACAGCAACTGGTTAGGGTTATACAAACACTCCAGTTTCAGAGAGATCAATAGACTTATCACAATTATCATAATTTACAGGTGACAGACATGATTGTATTAGCTCACCTTTAGATGCTGGTGGTTGCTCCTTTAACACACCAATGAAGAGCACAGAAACATCTGATCCTAACAGCCGTCTACATCAGCGTATGTGGCAGCTGTGTGTGCAACACAATAACATGAGGCTAATTCATAACTCCTCTCACCAGAATGTTTTGCTAGCTATAATGTATAATACTGAAGCGTTCCACTTTTTGTTTACTTTATCAGGACCCCCACTCTTCCTATACAACAGCACGTTTTCCAGCTTTGTATAAGCTTTCGCTAACTCAGTGCAGGCTACTGTGGGCCGTAGCCAACGCCAGAAACAACTAAATTTGCCGTCTTTATCGGTCTCTGAGAGTTTAGTTCTCTTGCAGACTCGCATGTACACACATAAAAACACACACGGCAGGATACTCCAGGCTTCAGAAGCACTGCTGTAAGTTTGATATGTTCACTGACATCAAGGAGAACTCCCTTTCTGTCATAACTGTCCTTTTACTTAACTAAACAAAACAATTAACTCTCTGGGCGCCAGAGTTTTTTCAAGAAAACATTCAATTTTGATATCAAGATTTCAAAAGGCTGTAGCTTGAAAGTAGTTAGAGATAAAGGTATACTGTCAATGAGAAAAATCTTCAGTATGACCCAAACTTTGTGATGGGAGTAAATTCACTCATCTATTTTGCATATTCTGACATCACCAGGCGGCCTCCACCACCATTGCCTGTACGTTTTCTCTCATGGCTTCTAACATGGCTGCCCCTACCTCCACGGTGTTTTTCATTCCCTACTGCCATCACTATTCGCGGTGTTCTGACCACCCCAATACCCCCACCACGTCTCCTCCGTCCCCGGCCACGGTGAGGCAAAGCATCAGCCTCGGTACGTGCTGCTTGTGGATGCGCTGTCGGTGCTCACAGACACACCATCAGTCTCATCCATGGTCTCACCAGACGACTGAACATCATGTCAGAGGGTGAATATTCCTCTATTCCTCCCAGCATGTGAGTATTCTCACTACAATTCGCTCTCTTTCTCTCCGTTACGCTCCGACTACAACCACAGCTTCCTCGTCTCCTTGACTGGGGGTTGGTCTTTCAAAACTCTCTCTCTCCACAACTTTGAATAGAAAGACACCCACAGATGCTGCTGGGATTTAAGTTACTCATGTCCGCCATCTCCTGGTGTAAAGTGGGAACAACATTAGGCACCATATTTGCAGTTAGAGCCTGTTTAATTCAGCAATGCTGCTTGTCGCAATTTTGCGACTTTGGCACCTAAAGGGTTAAGAATGTAAACCAGTCTGTTTAGATGCAGTCAAAAACCCACCTAACTTAAGGAAAACCAGCCCAAATTATATCAACCACCCAAGCCCATTTTTACCCACACAAGTGGCCGGAAAACCGCCCAATTGGGTGAAAAACCACCCAATCTGGCAACACTGTGTATGAACCTTGAAAGGTCTGATTTCAAAGCCACGAGGGTGAACCATTGTTATACCGATCATCATCACCCTAACATCTGTCACAATGCTCTATCTCATGACTAACATATCTTTATTCTTTCAACCTCACCTGTGAGCCTCCAGCCTCTATTCTACCTCCAGCCTCTATTCTACCTCCAGCCTCTCCTCCTCCATCTCCTCCAGCCTCTATTCTACCTCCAGCCTCTCCTCCTCCATCTCCTCCAGCCTCTATTCTACCTCCAGCCTCTCCTCCTCCATCTCCTCCAGCCTCTATTCTACCTCCAGCCTCTATTCTACCTCCAGCCTCTATTCTACCTCCAGCCTCTATTCTACCTCCAGCCTCTCCTCCTCCATCTCCTCCAGCCTCTATTCTACCTCCAGCCTCTCCTCCTCCATCTCCTCCAGCCTCTATTCTACCTCCAGCCTCTATTCTACCTCCAGCCTCTATTCTACCTCCAGCCTCTCCTCCTTCATCTCCTCCAACCTCTATTCTACCTCCAGCCTCTCCTCCTCCATCTCTACTATCTGTCCCCTGACAAAAATATATTGATGCATGACATATGAACAGTGGGACAATTTGGGATGCAACAATCATACATTTTGATGTTATGGTTATAGTCTGAGGAGAATACACAGTTTCACAATTATTACTGATAAGTGTAATTTATTCCCCAACAATATGAATGTATAAAATCATGTTTGTAATCTGAGGTTTTATTGTATTTTTCCCCACAAACTTTTGTTGTTGGTCTTAAATGGTTGCTGCCTTTCAACACACAAATAATACATGAATAATAAATAAAATAACCAAAACGTGTATCTCTTTGGCATTAGATAGAAGCTTTTTTTAGTTATAACGTTATATACCCTTTGAGTAACTTACAATTTGACTTCTAAAGAAGTCTCTTATGTCCAGGTTTCTTTTCTTCGACATGCTTGCTGTTCCTAATTACCAAACACACACACACACGCACGCACGCACGCACACAGACAAAGATAAAAATGTTAATGCAAATGAAACCACTGTCAAGATGACGTCACATGACCCAAGCAGAACAAATGCCAAACATGTTAAAAGCTTACAGCGGCAGATGGAGCTCCTGGCCAACTAGCGACCACAACAGTGGGCGAGTCCAGGCGCATTTTACAAGCTAACGGGCTCCTCTCGTATCTACTGGTACCAGATGGAGGGACAGCGGGGACGGCCAATCACACGTTAGCAAGAAACGGTAAAGCCAATCGATGAGTGATATTAGGTTAGAGGCGGGACTTATAGAAGAGATCAACCATGTGTAACATAATGTGACTGGCGGCCGGGGGAAACACGGTACTGCGGGCGGCTGCAATGGCTGATGGGAAAGACAACGTAAAGAGTGATGTTGCGTTAAAATGCTTGTGTTTTGTGTTGTAATGCTTGTGTTTTGTGTTTTGCGTTGTAATGCTTGTGTTTTGCGTTGTAATGCTTGTGTTTTGCGTTGTAATGCTTGTGTTTTGTGTTGGAATGCTTGTGTTTTGTGTTTTGTGTTGTAATGCTTGTGTTTTGCGTTGTAATGCTTGTGTTTTGTGTTGTAATGCTTGTGTTTTGCGTTGTAATGCTTGTGTTTTGTGTTTTGTGTTGTAATGCTTGTGTTTTGCATTGTAATGCTTGTGTTTTGTGTTGTAATGCTTGTGTTTTGCGTTGTAATGCTTGTGTTTTGTGTTGTAATGCTTGTGTTTTGTGTTGTAATGCTTGTGTTTTGCGTTGTAATGCTTGTGTTTTGTGTTGTAATGCTTGTGTTTTGCATTGTAATGCTTGTGTTTTGTGTTGTAATGCTTGTGTTTTGTGTTGTAATGCTTGTGTTTTGTGTTGTAATGCTTGTGTTTTGCGTTGTAATGCTTGTGTTTTGTGTTTTGCGTTGTAATGCTTGTGTTTTGTGTTGTAATGCTTGTGTTTTGTGTTTTGCGTTGTAATGCTTGTGTTTTGTGTTGTAATGCTTGTGTTTTGCGTTGTAATGCTTGTGTTTTGTGTTGTAATGCTTGTGTTTTGCATTGTAATGCTTGTGTTTTGTGTTTTGCGTTGTAATGCTTGTGTTTTGTGTTGTAATGCTTGTGTTTTGTGTTGTAATGCTTGTGTTTTGTGTTGTAATGCTTGTGTTTTGCGTTGTAATGCTTGTGTTTTGTGTTGTAATGCTTGTGTTTTGCATTGTAATGCTTGTGTTTTGTGTTTTGTGTTGTAATGCTTGTGTTTTGTGTTGTAATGCTTGTGTTTTGTGTTTTGTGTTGTAATGCTTGTGTTTTGTGTTTTGTGTTGTAATGCTTGTGTTTTGTGTTGTAATGCTTGTGTTTTGTGTTGTAATGCTTGTGTTTTGTGTTGTAATGCTTGTGTTTTGGGTTGTAATGCTTGTGTTTTGGGTTGTAATGCTTGTGTTTTGTGTTGGTGGTTTTGTTGGGTGTATTCTGAGGGTTTTATGTGGATAAGGGATTGTTTGTGTGGTGTTTATGTTGTGTTTTGCTTGCGGTGGTTCCGGCACCGTGAATTAGAGTGGGCAGGGCTTTGGTGACTCTGCGGGCCGTGCCATCAAACTGTTTGAGTGTTTATGTCAATAGCCAGCGCTGAAGGGACCATGCAGTAGTGGCATAATATTGATAGGGACGTGTCCCTAGCGTCCCTACCCAATTCTACGCCCCTGCCTACAGGGGACTGGATTCAGTGTAAAGTGGAAGAGCCAAGAGATTTTCAAAATAAATGCATTTTGTACATGTGAAGGGAGTCTCTCCAAAGAAATGCTAATGTGGACTTTTACTTTGAAAAGCGCAAACCTGAAGTGCTTTCTTACTGTGTTTATGTTTACCTGCAACATTTTGAGCCGTGTAGAAACAGAAAGCTTCATAGAAAGTAGAAGTTTTGGGAATAAATGTATAAAACAGATGCATTTTAGCTTGCGGCCTTCACTGAGTTCATCAGAAGAACGGATATCAAACATATTCTACCGATGAGGACGTAAATATTTGCTACAACAAGGTAAATATGGCTCTGTGTTGATCATTTTTCTGTCTAGTTTGACCGATAACCACTCGTGGTGCAAATAAAAAATAGAAGAGACCTCAAATTTTAAAATTCTCCTTGTGTTAGATGTACTGCGTTTCAGATGCAGTCCAAAACTGGCTTTCAGTCTGAAACAGCAGTTACTGCATAGGAACGGTGAGGAGCGCTGTGGAACTGTGACATCACAACGCCGGCGTGTACCAAAACATGGCGGCCTCCTGGTGAGTTTTTATACTCAAATTACTCAAAATGCAGATATCTAGTGAGTTTTTAGTTCAATATACATACAAGAGATACAAATATCTATCCAACAAGATGATCCTGCAGGGTTCCTTTAAAAGCTTCTTTTAGACACGTCCACGTTTCCACCAGAGCTGTATGAAGAAAGGTTTTAGACGGGTTAAGATTAGATTAGACAGCTTTAGGAGGGTTTAATCCAAGAACAGGTTTCTATTGGGGGATGCTCACCATCTAAAATGTGTCAGATGTGCAGATGTTAAAAATCTGCATTTTTAGATGTTTGGAGATCAAAAACTAGACTCTTAAAGCAGAATTTGTACAACACATCTGATGGTCCTTAAATAACACTCGTATTTAGCTAAGTAAAGGTCAGATGACGTCACAGCTATACGATCATGCCTCCTTCCATCTTTAACTGTGGAGATGATCGGCTGAAATTAAAAAACCTCATTTGTTGCCAGAGCCACTTGAAACTATTTAAAACTAAAAGATTCTGTTAATTTGGGCAAAAAAGTAGTTTTTTTTTTAAAGTTTATTGAGCTGCAAAATAATTAGAAACAAAACTCAGATTTTTTAATCTAAAATATTTTAACACCTGAGAAAAAAAGCCTGAGTGAATTAAGTCAATAAGATGTTTTATTTTGTTTAGTCATTAAATAATGACAAACTAACCTGAGATTTTAGATAAAGGAGTCAACATTTAGAAAAGCAACTTATTTCTTTAGTTATGTAAGTCCTTAGATAATGAGAAACCAGTCGAATATTTTTAGTTTCAAAGTCTGAATTTTTAAAGAAAAAACAGTTGACATTTATGTACACTAACAAGAATAAAAACTCAAATATTTTTAGTTCAGAAAGTCAAAATACAGAAAAACGCACAATTTTTTGACTTTTTCAAGTAAAAAACGACTAGAAACAAACTCAGATATTTTTGAGAGTTGGAATTTTCAAGAAAAAGTTTTTTTTTTTAAATAAAATAAGAAATGAGAAACCAGATTTCTTAGTTTAAAACGTTGAAATAAAAAGAACTGTAGATTTTCAAGTTTATTAAGTTATTAGTACAATAAACCAAACTTAATTTGAAAGGTCCAAAAAAAATAAATTTTTCAGTTTACACAGTCATAAATTTACAAGTAATTAAATCCCAAATTTTTTGTTTGAAAAGTTGAAAAAATCTTTTTTTAAAAATTAAGAGGTCCTAAGAAAACAAAATATGTTATTTTTTAGTTGATATAAAAATAAAAAAATCTACATTTTAAAGATGACATGAAACCAAACTCAATTTTTATTTCAAAAAGATGAAAAAATGAAATTTCTGAGGATAAGTCGAAGTAAGAAACCAAACTAAGAACTTGAGAGTTTGAAAGGTAAAACTTTTATTTTTTTTGTGTTTAAAAGTTCTAAATTTGGACTTTATAAACATGAACATTCAAAGTTAATACATTTAGGAGAAGCCAAACTCCAAACTGTGGTGTGTTCAGAGCCGTCTCCTTGCTGCTGTCAGTCTGTATGTAAATGTCGTTAAAGTCTAGACTCTAATAACAGGATTATTCTGGGATAAAATCCCAAATATTTCCTTGCAGTTCCAGTAAAAAGTGTGATTTGATTTTGCCCTGAACTGCAGGATTCGTGCCCAGAAAACAGCGTCATTTAGGAGAATTTTCTTCTGTGTAACTAGACTATTTTAACTTTCTAATCTCTAGATTTATATTTTTGTTTACTTTTATAAATGTATGACTTTTTAAACCTGTAAAATCTCAAACAGATGCTCTTTATTTCCTTTAGACCGGCCTTAATATGCCACTGTTAAACATGCGAATACAAAGATGTAATTATGAGGGGCATATTAGTGCTTACAGCAGGCCTATGTTACTGTAACTGCATGGCATCGAATGGAAAGTTTAGATTCTAGAAGTTTCTAAAGAGTGGAGATCTGATGCCTGAAGAGAAATAATAAAAAGACACTGTGAGCAACTCTGAGTTTCAGTCTAAGATTGTGATGCAGATCCAACACAATCAGAGACTGTTAGCAGAGCAGGCACTCTTTCTTCTTTCTGCAATATCTGCCGTTTTCACAGGAAAGTTATTCTTTGGTTTAAACCTCAGAGATATACAGAAGTGACTTAAATGTGTGGTATGTCCTCCTGTTCTTAGTCTTTATTAAAGATGTGGAAAGTGAAGACCTGCATGTTTTCCTGAAGCTTTAACAGTTCCTTTTAAAAACAGCTCATAGAGCGGTAAATGTTCCAGAGAGTGGAGTCAGCAGGATTTAAAAAACGGACTAAATGGGATGTTTTCTGGATAGCAGAGCAAACAGACACAGCTCTTTTGCAGCTTGAATTCCCCACAGTGTCGTCTTTCTGTCGGCACAGTCGGTCCCGTGTGTGAGAATCACTGCAGAGGTTTGGACTTCAGGCAGGTCTGAAGGTGGGACTGGAAAGAAAAGCCTGTAAAAGTCCAGGATCCTCAGAGAGGAGTTTCCGTCAGTCTGGCTCTCGTCTTTCCTTACAGCAATGACTGGAAAAGGAAAGAGGACTCACAGAGAAGGGTTTCAGGTGAATTCAGAGCCCTCTGCAGATGTGGAGCATCCAGGATTTCTAACAGAGAAACCATTCAGTTTAAAGAACATGAACTCCTTCCTTTGTTTGTGGTTAAAGTTGTTCAGTTCCTCATTCCCTTTAGCTGTGCCTCCATCCTTATCTCAGTGTTTTTTCATTTCCACCTCTCTTCACAGTTTCACACATGCACACGTCACCAGCAGGCTCTTTGGTAAATGGCGACTACAGCAGTGGTATCTTTATGCTGCTTTATTCTATTTTATTTACACACTCCAATTTCATTGATTCAAAGGCAACAAACCAGCGGTCATCACAGATTGTCTCTGTCCCTGTCTACAGTTTAGTAGGTCCCTCTGTTGCAGTAGCGCGTCACTGCTGGACCTCCTTCATTGTGACCTGTTGCAGAGCAAAAAAACTGCTTCATAACCCTGAAATTCCACATTAGCTGTCCAAACAAGCTGTCTAGTCTAGCCAGTCTTTGTAATTCCACAGCATGCTAGAGCTGACTTTTGCACATGCGAGGAGCGTCACTTCGCCCTGCTACGTTTGAGATATGCTTGGCAGCCATCAGTGGAGCCGGCATGCATCAATACAACACAGCGCACGGACTCCCGATGGTAAATCTCATCACTGTGGCACACACCACAGGTCATGAGTGGGTCACAGAGGTAACATGGATGAAGAAAAGATCATTGTTGAGATGAAAAACTGCAGGATTTTATAAACAAAAACAGGTAACAGCAAATCAATCTCTGAAAGGTAAAATAGAATGTTGTTTACATATTCTCACCTTGAAGTCTCACTGTTTCCACATGATCTAGTTCTCCTGTGGTCTTGTGATCTCTGGTCTCCAGCTGCTCAGGGCTGCTCTGTGCTTGGGTACAGGATCCAGTGGGTCAGAGTGGGCCGCATCGGTCAGAGCTGAACTGTGGCATGTACGGAGCAAATTCCCAGAGTGAAAAAATTGGGAGTTAAACAAAAAAGAGTGAAAGAGTTTGATTTTCAGAGTACATTCACGCACTTAGACTCCAGCTAGTGTTCAGTGATGCTCCTGAGCAGTGTTGAAAAAAGTAAGTTCATTTCCAACAGCTTTGTTGCCACGCCCCTATTGCCACTTCAAATCTAGGGAGTAGAGTTTTCCCATCGTGCATTGTGTGTTTAGATGTATTTTAGATGTTTTTAGATGTATTTATATGTGTTTAGATGTTGCCTGTTGTACAGTTACTATTGCTGTTTTTCATTTGCTCATGTTTCTGGTAATTTGTTGTTGATTTGATGTTAGATACATCTGCACCATGAGTGACACTGTCCACTGAGTTATACACTTCCCACATATGGCTAGGACTTGTCTGTTGAAAGGGATCACAAGTTGTCTGTCACTTTGTTCATCCTGATGAGAGCATAGCAGCTTGGCCAGAATGACCAATGAAAATTGGTAGATTTTGGTGGCATGGTAGATTTCCATCTGGTGGTGTTTAAAGTTGTCTGAAATATAACTTCTGTACAAGAAAATATATCTGTAAAATACTAACCACAAACACTGAGAATGAGTTCATGTAACTCAAGATGGGAGTTAATTTTACTCTTAGTGAGAATAGTATTTTAACTCCAATAAGAGTTTATTTTAACTCCTGATAAGAGTTAAGAATCAACTCCCAGAATAGAGTTACTTTAACTCGGCTCTAGAGTTTATTCGATGGTCTCACATGTACACTCAGATTGAGTTGATTTTAACTCACACAGAGTTTATTCCAGTGACCTGAATTTGCTGTGTACGAAGCGCTGAGGACATGAAATAAGTGAAAATTAAAACATGGATGACTTTATTTTCAGGGTCTACATGTCCTGTTTCTGTTATTTATCCTCTCTGTCACGTTCATGTTTATTCCTGCTTCTTCAGGCTCTGATTTTCTTCTGCACCATTACTCAGCTTTATTTTCTGAGCATGCTCACACCAAGTTTGGCCTCATTTATGTGCAAAAGTAAACCATTAGTCCAACATCAAGAACTTCCACTTACACATGAAATGATTTTAGAATCTGAACTGAATTACAAAGACTACAGACATTAAAGGGAAATTTCGCTATTTTTGAAGTTTGGTTGTTAAAGGTACTTGGCAATAGCAGTGGCATTACCCTTCAGAGAGTTCAGACTTCAGCCCCTTTCAGGAGAGAGCCCTCTAGCTTCCTTGCTGGGGCCACCAGCAGGAAAGCTAGGCTATACAGTGCTGCAGATGGGTGCGGTATGTTATTGTTCCCCTTAGAAAGCTTCTGTGTTTGGCTCTATTTTGCAGTGAAGCTTTAGGTTGCGTGCTCTTCTGCCCCAGTGTATCTGATCAGCTTCATCAGAGGAAACATCAAAGATCGAAGCTGAAATGAGCGATTAAGACTCATGTGAGGATGATATTCTGTTTCCTGTGGATATGAGGCGACACTTTTATGAGCCAGAGAACACAGAGGAACTTCTACAGGTGACCCAGGAGTAGTGATGGGAATTTTGGCTCTTTTCAGTGATCCGGCTCATTTGACTCGGCTCAGCAAAAAGAGTCCTAAGCGGCTCTTCATTTTTAAAATTGATGAAAATATCAGGTAATTACATTTCAAAATCTACTGTCTCCCCAACACACCTTGTGGGTCAGATGAACTGTGCTCACTGGCTGGGATGTATGACCCACCTGATATAAAACATTAATGTAACACCATCAAACACGAGTCCTTAATGCATGGTGTGCCTGTGGTAGAGGATAAAAGATCATCCCTACTAATCAAATAACACAGACACACACAATCTGTATAAAAATAATAATAAGAAGTATAATAATAGTTATAGAAATATAAAATGGCTCTCAAGCGGGATCTGACTCTTACAGTCCACGTAAAAGAGCCGGCTCTTTGAACAGGCTTGTTCACCAACAACTCACCACTACTCAGTAGAAAGAAAGAGAGGCAAGAAACTTCACTGTAGACTGGTGGGCCGCAGAGATCCTGAGTTACCTGGTGGTGCAGGTGTGTAAACCGTGAGTCCACGCCCACTGAGCTCCTGCTGTCATGAGTGGAACTTACCAACAATTCTTCAGGACATTTCTGATCCAGCAGCCTGCATCACTCCCCATCCAGAGTTCCTGATCCAGCAGCCTGCATCACTCCCCATCCAGAGTCCCCTCTCTTACTGAACGCTGGAGTTTTACCGACCTTTCTCAACTTTCTGAAGATAAATTGGAGAAACCAACACTGACCAGAAATTCTGAATGGAAATTTGACATCCAGGTAAGTTTATGTCCATGACTTTTTTTTTTCTGTGTAGACAAGCTAACAGGATATGTGTACCTTACGAGATCGGGAGTTGTGTATTGCGTTGTATTTTGAAGTTGACCAGATGCTTTGCGTGCTTTTCCAGCTGTTTGGATCAATCTGTGGATCATCACAGCCCAAAAATAGAAATAGGATTTATTTTATCTGATCATGATGATGCAATTTAACATAGTTTCAGATCACAGCATGAATCTGATGTGCTGCACAGAGAGTTTATAGCAACTACTAATTTCAAATTCTTGTCCCTAGTTGGGCCTTTGAGTAAACAGTTCATAAAATGTACAACACTGAACAGCATAAAGTGGCCCAGCAGTTTATAGAATAATGGGACAATAAAATAAATATCCACATAAAAAACAGAATATATATTCTAGAAATTAGTTAAAATAGGAAGTTTAAGACGTGACAGTCTAAAAATGAGCACAGCTCTGGTTCACTTTCAGCCAGCCCCTGACCTTTGTAGTGAGGGATTTTAAATCTGTGAGGACTTTTATTTTAGTTGGTAATGAATTCCAGAGTTTACAGCCTTTAATAGTGAAAGCTGACTGTCCAAATGTTGATCTATGTTTTTGTATGCTACTGCAGCGAATCCCCAATGAAGTGGAGTGGAGAAATTCTTGTGGGATGCGCTGGTGTGGGACTGGAGCATGGACGTTAACGTGGCAGCAATGCACGAAGAAAACAATGAAGAAGCCGTTCAGTTCATCTGACTTCCAGGATTAGAAGACGAGATATGGTGGTGCTCGTCTGACTTCTGGTGTGAAGTGGAGGTCCTCGGACCAAACGTGACTTCAGAAGAAAAACAAACATGTATTAAATAGTTTGTACAATGACAGTCAGGCTCATGTGAGCATGTATTTGTTGGACTCACATTAAATCAATTTTTCACCATTTTGAAATGTGAGATATGCTCCCTTTCCTCCTCTTTTTGTGCCTCAGTTTCTCTCATTTCTCAACTCTCCTGTCTGTTTTTCCTTTATTTCTCTTTATAGAACTCCTCCTTCAGTCGCTGTGTTTCCATTGAACATTTTCTTTGATTGCAGCAATTATTATTCATCTGAGCTGGACCTGCACTCAGTTACCCTGCTTCAGATCAAATCAGAGCTCGTATTCATGTAACAATCGTCTCTTTTCTCTCAGCTGGAGGTCAAAAGCTCCAGCGTAGGTACATGAGCCGTATAAGTCTATAATGGTTGCATGCATATTGTTCTTTTTCCCAGAATAAGAGCAGACTGAGGCTTGATCAGAACCTTTCTTTAGAGTAAAAACACCCACTTCTCTCTCATATTTCTCCTCAGTCCTGAAGTTTCCTTCAATTCCTGTAAATCACTTCATTAACTTTCTGTGTCAAAGTTTTTTGTTTGCTTAAAAACCAGTTAATATTCCAGTCACACTGATAAATGTGATAAATGTGCTTTGGCTCCTTTAGTTTCCTCATTGCTGTTTTGTGTCTGTATCATTCTCCTGAGTGGGTTCATTGCTGGCCTGTAGAGGTTTTAGTTGATTAAAGGAATTAACTCCTGAAAGTTTAATTCTGAAATGTTTGGTATGAATAAAGTTAATGAGATTATCATTATGATGGCAGAATTTACAGGAATTAGTTAATGAATTAATTATTTCTAATAACAGGATTGAAGGGGAACACTTCCTGTTTGTGATTCAGAATAAAAGCTTTTTAATAGGGTTGTTCCGATTCTGATACCAGTATCAGAAATATGTCTGATACTGCTGAAAGTGCAGGTATTGGTATCAACGAGTGAACAAGTTTCTGCACCGGTCTGATACTGTTTGGTTAAGCTTTATATTTAGCTTTGTTTAGCCATGCTAACTGTTACCACAATAAACCAGAAATCAATTCTTCTTTGCTGCTGGAAAGCACTTCATGCCAAGCTACCGTTTTTAGAGCAGTGAAGAAGAAGAACCAGAGCGTCACTGCAGCAGCAAAGAACGGAGGTTGTGCGACAGCGTTCTCTGAATGTGATCGTTAAAATGCCTTCCAGACCGGCGCTGTTGTACACGACAGGAAGTGACACTGTTTATCTAAAGTTAAACAACTTTTAAACAATAAATCATTGCCTCTTACTTGTTTCTCCTCTTAAAGCTAGCCGGAGTTCCTTCCCATTGATGCCTCTGAAGTTTGTGTGACTTTTGTGGACTTAAATGATTAAATCCACTCCAGTAAACCTGATACTGGACGTCTTTTTATCCATTTTAATCCAATTGCGATCATTTAGTACCGCTAATACTAGCTCAAATGCTAATCGTCATATTGCTTACCCATTGTGAGGTCTGTCAGCCAATGGTAGGCTGTTCTATTATCACGTCATAATACCTAAACAGAGCGTAATGGAGAGACAGAGAGCCTGTGATGCAGCCCCCTGTATTATTGTTATTTTAAAGGGGACACATTTAACCCTTTTAAGACAAGGTCCAAAAGAACAAGCTCTTTCTGTCTGTGGATGGTAATTAGCTGTCTGACTCCGCCCCTGACCACACCCCTCTCAGGCAATGGATGCAGCACTTGACATATTACAGACACTTTTCTTCCCCAAAGTTAAGACTGGGATTTGAACCATCAACCTCCAGCACCGTAGGCAGCAGGGTAACCCACTGAGCTATCCAGCATCTCAGCGGGTAGCTGAGACGATCAGTAGAGGAGGGCGGAGCGTTCCTCCAAGTGGGGGAGGGCCAACCAAACCTGGGGGCGGGTGCTTAGACCCCTGGTGGGGTTACTAGATGTAAAATCTGATTGTTTCAGCACACATTTTCTAAAAGGTGGAGAAAGAGAGGGGGAGAGGGAGAGGGATTTTCCTGGTTCTTGAGGGGATTGTGGACAGGCCAGGGACACAGAGATGCTGTAAATGATGATTTGATTTGTTAAGTCATGTTCTGAGTCAAATATAGGTCTAAAATAATTTGCTAGTCTGCACAGTCAGTCCTGAAAGTTCACACTGGTATCAGATCAGTACTCGGTATCAGCCGATACCCACTACCTTGGTATCGGAATTGTGTCAGGAAGGAAAAAATGGTTTCGGAAATCTCTACTTTTGATCCTCAGAAGGAGTCAAAGAAATAGTTACAATACTTAAAAACACGTCTCTACCCCGCTCTCTCATCCCTGTTTCACACTCCATCCACTCTCTAATAAAGGCATAAAATCCCAAATATATACATTTAAAAAAGAAATCAAATACTGATTCATTTCTAACAATTTAACCCTTTCAATGCAAGTTTAAATGCAGAAAAAAAATCTGACTTTCTAAAGTAAAAAGAGAAGTTTTTTTTTTGATGTACAACATGCAGATCGGGGTTCCTTGAATAGGATTATCACGGATTAGAATATGTCAATAATCAGCAACAACTTTGATTTTTGTTCTTTATTATTTTAGTTTTAATTTCAGGATTTGACTTTTTTCTTTCTTTTTCACAATTGTGACCCTACAGCAGGGGTGTCAAACTTAAGGCCTGGGGTCCAAATCCGGCCCGTGGTACAGTTGTATCCGGCCCACAGGATCATACGATCTTTCTGTTATAACCAGTATGAGGTCTGCAGGTTTCCTCAAAAAGTAAAATTAAGCCTAAGGATTTAAAATATCCTTGTTAAATAATAAAAAAACGAAAAAGTTAAGAGTTAAAATAATTTGATAAAAAGTCAGGAAGGTGGGAAATGAAATTAATGTTGTCATTTCATATTTTCAATTTTGCATCTCACAATTCTGACTTAAACTTATGATCTTGGCTTTCTTCATGTTTTGACCTTTTTATATCAGATTTTAACCTTCAAGATTCACAATTCAAAATTCTAAGTCATATTTTTACCTTTTAAACTTGTGATTTTACTTTCTATCTCATATATTTGCCTTTTTGAAAACATTATTTTGCCTTTAAATTTCAGATTTTGACCTTTTGAACTAATAAGTTTGACATTTTATTTCAGACACTGAGCCTGTAAATGAATCATTTCAACATTTTTTAATCTCAGAATGATTTTTTTATCAGTGTATTATTTGATTTTTTTTTTTCCATATTTTGCCAACGGTGAGGTTGACAGTTTATGGTTAAATGTTGACCTTGTCTCTTAGGTAAGGCCTAAATTCAGAACCTAGATTGACCTTGACACTCCTGGCCTAACTAGTCCGGCCCTCAGGACGTCTCATTGGAGCAAATCTGGCCCCGTACTCAATATGAGTTTGACACCCCTGCCCTACAGGAAACACACTTTCTCCTCATGCCAAATATGAGAGAAAAGCTGACATTTGGTGAAAAACAGAAAAAACTGCACAATTTGAATGAATGACTCCGGAATGAGAGCCTGATCTCATGAATTCATGTTTTGACTGAAGGCTGGAGGATCAGACATTGTGGATTGAAGGGGAAATTCCTGGTCACCAACAGCCTGAAAGGATTTGAAAAGGTCTACAGATTGTTATTGAGCCCATAGCAGGGGTGTCTAACTGAAGGCCTGGGGGCCAAATCCGGCCCGTGGAACGGTTATATCCGGCTCGCAAGATCATACGATCTTTCTATCATAACTGGCCCACCAGGATGAGGTCTGCAGGTTTCCTCCAGTATAAAAATGTAAACTTAACCTTGATGATTTAGAATTTACTTGTTAAGCCATAAAAATCAGAAAAAGTAAAGAGTAAGAAAAATTAGATAAAAAGTCGAGAATGTGCGGACAAAAACTGATTTGTGTTTTTGTTTTTAATATTTTCAGTTTTGCCTCTCAAGATCTAAACTCAAAGTTCTGATTTTGACTTTTCATTTCATACTTTGACCCTTTGTACTAATTTGTGCTTTATTTGCCATATTTTATCTTTTAGATTCACAATTTTAAATTCTAAGTCATATTCTTGTGTTTTCCATTCATTATTTTAAATTTTGTATCATTTTTTGCCCCTCTCAACCCCTAACTTTGGTGTTTTAATCCCATATTTTAACAATTCAAATTCATAATTTTTACTTTTTATATCATATTTTGACATTTTAGGCCCATAATGATGAATTGAAGTCCTATATTTTAAGTTTTTAAGTCATTGTCTTGGATTTTAGCTCATATTTTAACATTTTCAACCCCTAACTTTGGCTTTTTTTTAATCCCATATGTTGACATATTAGACTCACAATTTTAAATTCTAAGTCATATTTAGACATTTCAAACTTAAAATTTCAACTTTCTACTCATATATTTGTTTTTTAAAACGTTATTTTTCTATTTTTAATATCCTGTTCTGACCTTTGGAACTAATAAGTTGGACTTTTTATCTCAGATTTTGAGCCTTTAAACTTATCATATATTAATATTATTATTATTATTATTATTATTTTTCCAAATGATTTAGCATCAGTGCTGTTTTTTTTTCTTTCATTTTTTATTACTGTTAAAAAATGAGGTTGACAGTTTAAGGTTGTATTGACCCTGGTGGGCTCTCAGGTTAGACCTAAGTCCAGAATCCAGCCCCTGCTGTGATTGAGTTTGACACCCATGTCATACAGGTTCTGAAATTAACATTAAAAATTTCTATAGTAAAAAACCTACCCTGTAAACTGTATGTTGTTGTTATATGTTGTTAGCACCAACACAGTCAAAAACATTAAAAAACACAAAAAAAATTAAGAAAAAGCCAGAAAATGGTCTCAACACGCTGAGTGGAGGAGGAGGAGGATGCTATTTTAAACTACTTTAGAGTTTGTACACAGAGATGGTGAAGAGGTATTTTGACTGTCCTCATACCAGGGATCTGTCTGCTCCTCCTCCTCTTGTTTCCACCGTTTCTCTGCCGCCATAAAGCGAGCTAAACTGCTGTGATGTAATCGTGTCTTTATGCATGTTTGTTGCATTCTCTGTGCGTTTACTGTTGACATAAACTGAAATGTGAAGGTTTCTATTCAATCATCTTATGGGAAGAATGATTATATAAACTTTTCCATGTTGGCTCAGAGCTCCAGACGGGGACTGCCTGCAGCTTCTTAAAGTCTTTATTCCACCCTGAGGTTTCCAAGTCTGCTGCTATCTCCCACAAACAGAGCTCCTCTGCATGGATGAGCTCTGGATGGACAAGGAACAAAAGTCAGAATTTTGTAAGAAAGGGTAAAGGAGAGTCGGGATCATCACTGGGACGCTGCAGAAATGTGGATATGAAAGGTCTTCATCTTTTTATCATGTCGAATACAAGCTCTGACCTTTCCTGACCTTTCACTGTCCCCTCGTTGTATTCAGCTGGGTTTTAACCTGAAGAATCCGAATGGATCCAGATGGTGGATTTGGCCTCAGCAGCAGAGCTGGTGGAGGCTGTGGATCAAGAACCAGGTCAGAGCACATGTTCTACATCCATCAGAATCATGAGGAGGATTTTAATATGTTCACCGTAGTGTCGATCTGGGAACTAGTTTCAAAGGGTTTAAAGTGAAAAAGCAAAGAAGAAAAGGTGCAGAGGTCAGCGCTGCTGGCTCACAGCAAAAAGGTTCCTGGTTCTAATCCCAGAGCCTGACAGAGCCTCCCTGTGTGGAGTATGCTCTCATGTATGTGGGGTTCTCTCCAGCTTCCTCTCACAGCCCAAGCACATGCCTGTTGACTCAGTAGGAGATTCTACATCGTTTGTCAGCACAAACTATCATAAGCCATAAACGCTCTAGATTTTGACTGACCAGTGAGAGAGAAATGACATTGATGAGCGTGCCGCTGTTCCAAAAAGTGAACTGTTTTCAACTAAAGGCCCAAACATACTCGGGCAGAACGTACAGGGACAGACTCCATGGAGGTCTGCGCGCACTCAAAGCGGACGTCTGCAAGGCCCGTGTGTGCAAAGCTCAAATTTTACGACCGTGCGGACTCCGCTCCGCATACTGGCGTAACACAAAATACTGCTCAGCATGTATTTTTCGCATCGACCCGCATTAAATGTGACACCGACCGGCATTTTGTTCCTCTGTGCAGCGTTGATGGGTGAGCGATGACACCCAGAGTGGAGAAGGAGTGGGGCTCGGCACCCAACTAGATCATCAAAGTTTTAATGTGTCATTTGGAAATACTGAAAATGTTTTTCCACATCAATACTGATCATGTCCTTCACCAACATGGCATACTCCCCTGCCACGCAGAATCTGCTCCACTCACAATACGCTTGAGTATGTTTGGGCCTTAAGAGTTCAGTGACAAAAAACAGCTGATGCTGAGGGACTTTTTATGCTCATCTAAAATACTAGACTGCGCTGGTTTTGAATGCAAAAGACTGCTGCCAGGAGAACAGGGCCCCCATTTGGGGTTGAAACTTCAGTACGTAATCAGAGTACTCAGATTTTTGTTGCACAGAATAATATAATGTGTAAATCCTGCAATCCAAGTAATCCAATATTTAGGTACTTTTCATAAAGGTGATCCATCATTTTAAATATGTCAGTAGATTTATCTTTTCTTACCCCATTAAAAGGAAAATCCCCCAACCATCTGCACAGTTTCTGTTTCTCTCTTCCAACATTCAGCTGGGTATGAATGGAAGCGGGACAGCTGAGTCAGCAAACACGTGTAGCTATGATCAAGGCAGGATTTGAGAGAGGACTGCATTTACTGTTGATATCTCCCATATGCTGACTTTTTAAGCAGTAAGAGATGAGAACTAACCTGACACTCCTGACAGACTGTTTCACATTTACACTGCAGTCTCACACCCATAGCATGTATGTGCAGCTCCAGTGAATCTGAGTCATTAACAGCCATAGTTGCTAACTGTTATCGGAGCCAGTTGGTGACAGAAACTCTTTCCAAAGCCGGTCAGGAAAGAGTAAAAACATGACCAAGAAAATATTTCTGAGTGGTTCTCTCCTCTTCTTTTAATGAAGACATGCTTTCCAGTTCTGATCAACCTGCTGCTGCAGCTGCATCCTGTTTAAATGTTTTTTGTTTGTTTGTTTGTTTTTTTTTCCCAAATTGGGCTTTAATATTGGTTTCCTTGTTAACATAGCCTATGCAGGAGAAATAACCAGGATGGACAGCACCACAGAGAAGAATAAACAAGAGTCGCTGCTGCGTGAGTCTGGAGTCTATGACCATAACGTGAGCCCTAAACCCCCATCCAAACTCAGACCTGACTCTGACCCGGTCCTCACACATCAGCAGCCTCTTAAACTCAAAGACAGCGTCCTGACTCTCCATCTGAGGCTCATCGGTCCTCACAGAGATAGAAGAACTTCAGAAAACACTCGTCCAATAATCAGACTGACCTTTACTCCGGTGTCTGAGAGCCGACTCTGACCTGCTCTCCTGCCACAGCCAATTACAGCTGCTTCCTGTCTGAGTGACAGCCAATCACAGCTCATCACTGTCAGCCAGGAGGAGAGAGACGGGGACTGTTTCCATGGCAGCAGAACGCCACATCAACAGAGTGAGTGGACTTACTGTACCACAGATGGTTTTATTTGCTCTCACTCACTCACGGTTTGATTGACAGCTCGCTCCCCAGCTCTGAGCGCGCTCAGTCTGTCCGAGCAGCAGGCAGGAATAAAAAGGTATTTCATTATGAGGAGCTTTGATGGTGTGAACTGTTAGCCTGAGCCGTCTGCACGCTCTGTTCATCACACCATCACCGACCTGCCGCTCACTCCAGAGGAATGAAATCCAAATCTCTGCGACGGCTGGAACTGATTTCAGCCTTGACTTCGTTTCCAGTATAAACATCCCAGAACGCAGTGGGCTCAGTGAGCTAACGCTGACGTCACGTCATCGTGTGACAGGGACTCCATCTTTAGAAGAGAGCGGACTCACAGAACAAACAGGAAGAGGAAAGCTGTGACTAAAAGTAAACAAGCGGGAAAAGTTGAGACCAACTAAACATGTTTAGTTATCAGAGAGTCCAACTCTTCCTCAAAAACACTCACACACTCCTCATGAGACAAAAACTAGCTCATTCTGAATTTGATGGCAGCAACACATCTCAAAAAAGTAGGGACAGGGCCATGTTTACCATCTCTTTTCCCAACAGTCTGTAAATATCTGGGAAGTGAGGAGACCAGTTACTGGAGAGGAATGTTGTCCCATTCTTGTCTGATGTAGGATTCTAGCCGGGTCTTCTTTGCTGGATTTTTCCTTTTCTGATGCTCCAAATGTTTTCTATTGGTGAAAGGTCTGGACTGCAGGCAGACCAGTTCAGGACCCGGACTCTTGTCCTGTGAAGCCATGCTGTTGTGACAGATGTGGTATGTGGTTTAGCATTGTCTTGCTGAGATAGTCAAGGCCTTCCCTGAAAGAGACACTGGATGATTCAGATTATCTTTAGTGTCCTGTGAAAAGAAATAAGATTTGCAGCAGGAGCACAAAAAAGAAATCAGAAGATGTAGGATGAGACAGTGAAAAGGCCTAAAAGTCAGATATAATCAAAGTAACACAACATAGAGAACAGCATACGAAAAAGTTAGCAATGAAAAAATCAGTCCAGGGCTCATACTGAATAAATAATAATAATAAATTTATCTATGAAGTGCATTCAGTCAAAGTGCTGTGGATAGAGATCAACAGAACAGAAATAAATACACTTGACAATAAAAACATTAGAGAATCAACAAATAGATGCAAACATACTTAATAAAAAGGACATCAGTAAAACAAATGATTAAGACTAATATGCAACAGTAAACAAGTAAGTGGGTCTTCAGCTTTGCTTTAAATACATCAGTGGAGGATCCCTGCCTAATTTCTACAGGTAGACTGTTCCACAATGTTGTAATTAAAAGAATACTACAAAATTATGCAAAGTGCAATGTAAAGATAAGCAAATGAGCAATAATAGTGCGAGAAGAGCGTAAGTAACCTAAGGGTCAACTGCCACTGAGTAATCGAACGCATGCAGGGAGTCTTTGTCTTGCTCACAGGAGCCTTGAAACGATAACCAGAAGGCAAAAACTCAAACTCACTCTGAAGAGGATGATTCGGGCAATCCAGAATAGCATTAGCCCTCCTCAGGACCCGTCTGTTGTGTAAGGGTTAATGCCCTTCGAGGTGTCCAATTATCAGGATTAATGGACGACGTGGAGGCCTGAACCGTCCGACACGCAGCAGAGTCGATTAATCCCTGATAACTGGACACCTTGAAGGGCATTAACCCGTTTATACTATGGTCACTTACCAACCCAAAAAATTAATAAAACTACTAATTTATAATTTCATACGTTTTGTGATCAAAATAGAAAGTTTTATTAAAACAACCATTTCTTTCCCCTAGCAACGCCTGAGGGCTTGACTAATAACTGGAAAAGCCATTCCAATCCCATAACGTTCTTAGGGAATGTAAACGTTATTCAGTAGTCCAGTAAATAGGATGGGCCATAGATATGAAGACGAGTGAGACAACAGTGAGTCATCAGTGATCAATTGTTGATGATAAACTGACATGGAAAGCTCATATCGCTCACGTAAAAACAAAAGTGTCTAAAAATATTTTTATTCTAAACAAAGCAAAGTTTATGTTGAATTGCAAAGTTATGAGAATGCTGTATTGCTCTCTTATTCTGCCATATCTTTGTTATTGTGTGGAAATTTGGGGAAATACATATATAAGCAACATAAATCCGTTATTTTTATTACAGAAAAGAGCAGTAAGAATTATTCACAAGGCAGGTTACAGAGAGCACACCAACAGTCTGTTTATTAAGGCAGGATTTTTAAAACTTAAAGATTTGATTGAGCTGCAGACACTCACAGTTCTGTTCAGAGCTAAAAGTAGAGCATTATCAGAAAATTGACAAAAGTTTTTTGTTTTTAGTTCGTGAAGATGAGAACCATAGAAAGAAATTTAATTTCAAGCATCAATTTGCACAGACAACTTTAAAGCAGATGTGTATTTCAGTGGTTGGAGTCAAAATGTGGAATTCCTTACAGAGTGATATGAAGAGCTGTCTGAATATATTTGAGTTCAAGAAAATGTTTAAAGAGAGACTCATAAGACATTATGAACATGGCGAATAGGGTGTTGTTTTGTTTTCCTTTTTTACTGCTGAGGGTAGGCGTTGTTAGAGTCTTTGAAAATGTTACTGTATCTTTTTTTAATGTTGCTGTAATATTATTCTCTTAGTTATTGTAAATTTGGCAGACCAGCTGTTGAACATTGTGTTTTGAGTGTGGGGCAGGCAAAATAAGAATTGTTCTTCTCCCTGCTCCTTTCTAGCCATGGAGTGGAGTGAGGTTGAATGTCTCTTTGTGAGTGAATATGGATTTGCCATGACTAGAACAAATAAATGAAATGAAATGAAATGAGATAAACCTGTACGTTAACATGACCAGTCATCTGATAGAGAGCTTAGTTTTAGCAGACCAGCTGTTTGAATAAACAGAATAATTCCCCCTTCTGCACAACGAGGTCACGGACTGTCCACGCCCTTCAGATGCTGATTCTCTGTCACACACGCCAATAGTTATCAGATATTATCAAGCCTGTTTATCAGAAGTGTTTCCTTTGGCTCTACAAAGAAATAATAGATTATTTTCTTTTGTTTGTGTTATTTGAATCTTCTGACAATAGTTTATAGCAGAAGAGGAGGGAAGTGAGTGTTTTTGCGACACCTCTCAGAGTTAAGGGGAGACTGGAAATAAGGCGTACGTCAGATACAGAAGATAAGACCGTCTTACATTACTGGTCTTAAAGCTGGAGTCTGTCATTTTATTTATGTCAGTTAAGTGACGGTTGATGCCGGTCCGCAGGCTCCTTAGGTTGGCAGTGCTGTACTCCCTGCTCAGAAAACATGACTACGTCCGGTTGCTATGGTTACTCCTATTGTTTAACATCTGCTGCACATTAATTTGGAACAGTGCAATGATTTTGTGACTGGAACTACTCATGAAGTTCGAACAGTGTCCATATATCAGAAGTCAATGGACGCCGATGGAATTTCCAGAGCCAATCAGAATCGAGTATTCACCAAGACCATGGTATAAAAATGGTTATTAACCCCGCAGTTTTCCCAAGGCTACCAACATGATTCTTATCGGCCACTTTTAGGTTTTCATACCAGGATGGGAGCATATGCTGCTCTCAAACCTCTCTCTACTTTTCAGTATTGATAGTGCCTTTCCAGATGGGACCCATGTGACCACAGAACAGTTTTCCATTTAGCCTTAGTTCATTTTAAATGAGCTTTAGTCCAGAGAAGACCAGGAAGTGTTCCTGAGCCCATGCAGTGATTTCCAGTACAGAATCATGCCTGTTTTTAATAAAGTGTCCCTGAGGGTCCCTGAGGGCCCCTTTAGCATTGTCCCTAGCTCGCAGAGATTTCTGCAGATTCTCTGAATCTTTGCTGATATTGTGGACTGTGGATGGTGGATAGTCAAATGCTTCACTATCTCACATCAAGGAACATTTTTCTGAAATTCTCCCAATTCTAGACTCAGTTTTTCACAGATTGGTGGATCTCTGCCCATCTTTACTTCTGAGAGACTCTGCCTCTCTAAAGTGCTCCGTGCTTCCCTTAAAGTGCTCCCAGGCATGTTTCTGACCTGTTGATAATTAACCTAATTAGTTTCCAAATTCTCACCCAGCTGTTTTTCATAAGCACCACTTTCCCAGCCTTTAGTTGCACGGTAATGCTAAGGTTTCTTTTTCCCATCATCAGGATGAAGTGTTGGTGTCTGTGCACATAAATCAGCAGCTGCGGCTCTGTCGGAGCTCTGGGTCTGAACTTCTTATGCAGGCTTTTAAAACTGTGAGTGTGGCAGTAGGGAGGGGGGCCCCGAGGCTCTGAGGACCTCTTGAAAGAAGTTGCCGTCGTGTGTCTGGGAGGCAGAGATGTATCGATGCTGTTATCTCTGCCAGCAGATGAAGTCTGTGGTGTTTCATGCTCCGTGTTTCCACCTGTGAGCCGTTCCAACACTGCCATGGTTTCCTCTAAGTTCTTAGGTTTTATGCTTCACATAAAAAACTAAACTAGCTCAGCTGAAGCTCTTCTATTTTAAATCCTAAGTGTTTTCCTGAAAAACACCCTGCATGATATGAACTGAAAGGTTTTTCTTTTTCAGTGAAGTTTCTTAGAAACGTTCTTTCATCATAAATAAGAAAACAGTGAGGATGTTTCCTGCAGGAGCAGACGGCTGTTTGAGGTAAAAGCTTGACTGAAAGAGAAGAAGTGGATCGTTTTTCTCTCTGCCTCTCTGGCAGCTCTGACCGAGCAGATGGTGAGAATTTCAAATAAAGGCTCAAGGAGCAAAGATTATTCTCTCTTTTCAGGGGTACTGACTACACTTCAGGGTTTTCAGGGGTCTCTGGACAAAAATCTGGTTTGTTTTATTTGACATATGTGTCAAAGCATCAAAGCACGAAGCTTTAATTCACCTGGATGGAACTTTAACTCACCTGGATGGAGTTTAACTCATCTGGATGGAGTTTAAACTCACCTGAATAAAGCTTAAACTCCCCTGTATTGAAGCTTAAACTCATCAAGATGGAGCTTAAACTCACCTGGATGGCACTTTAACTCACCTTGAAGGAGATTAAACTCACCTGGATGGAGATTAAAGTCCCCCAGATGGAACTTTAACTCACCTGGATGGAGCTTAAAATCAGCTGGATGAGGCTTTAACTCACCTGGATGGAGTTTTAACTCACCTGGATGGAGCTTTAATTCACCTGGATGGAGATTAAACTCCCCCAGATGGAACTTTAACTCACCTGGATGGAGGTAAAGATCTGGATGGAGTTTAAACTCACCATGAAGGAGATAAAACTCACCAAGCTTAAACTCCCCTGTATTGAAGATTAAACTCATCAAGATGGAGCTTAAACTCACCTGGATGGCGCTTTAACTCACCTTGAAGGAGATTAAACTCACCTGGATGGAGATTAAAGTCCCCCAGATGGAACTTTAACTCAGCTGGATGGAGCTTTAACTCACCTGGATGGAGCTTTAACTCAGCTGGATGGAGCTTTAACTCAGCTGGATGGAGTTTTAACTCAGCTGGATGGAGCTTTAACTCACCTGGATGGAGCTTTAACTCACCTGGATGGAGTTTTAACTCACCTGGATGGAGCTTTAACTCACCTGGATGGAGCTTTAACTCACCTGGATGGAGTTTTAACTCACCTGGATGGAGCTTTAACTCACCTGGATGGAGCTTTAACTCAGCTGGATGGAGCTTTAACTCACCCAGATAGAACTTAAACTTACCTAGAGGAAGATTAAACTCACCAGGATGGAGCTTTAACTCACCTGGATGGAGTTTTAACTTACCTGGATGGAGCTTAAACTCACCTGGATGGAGCTTTAACTCACCTGGATGGAGCTTTAACTCACCTGGATGGAGCTTTAACTCAGCTGGATGGAGCTTTAACTCACCCAGATAGAACTTAAACTTACCTAGAGGAAGATTAAACTCACCAGGATGGAGCTTTAACTCACCTGGATGGAGTTTTAACTTACCTGGATGGAGCTTAAACTCACCTGGATGGAGCTTTAACTCACCTGGATGGAGCTTTAACTCACCCAGATAGAACTTAAACTTACCTAGAGGAAGATTAAACTCACCAGGATGGAGCTTTAACTCACCTGGCTGGAGCTTTAACTCACCTGGATGGAGTTTTAACTTACCTGGATGGAGCTTTAACTCACCTGGATGAGGCTTTAACTCAGCTGGATGAGGCTTTAACTCACTTGGATGACGCTTAAACTCACCTGGATGGAGGTTTAACTCACCTGGATTAAGATTAAACTCATCTGGATGAAGTTCATGTCCCCCTGTTAGAACTTACACTCACCTGGATGAGGCTTTAACTCACCTGGATGATGTTTAAACTCACCTGGATGGAGTTTTAACTCACCTGGATGGAGCTTTAATTCACCTGGATGGAGATTAAACTCCCCCAGATGGAACTTTAACTCACCTGGATGGAGTTTAACTCATCTGGATGGAGTTTAAACTCACCTGAATAAAGCTTAAACTCCCCTGTATTGAAGATTAAACTCATCAAGATGGAGCTTAAACTCACCTGGATGGCACTTTAACTCACCTTGAAGGAGATTAAACTCACCTGGATGGAGATTAAAGTCCCCCAGATGGAACTTTAACTCACCTGGATGGAGCTTAAAATCAGCTGGATGAGGCTTTAACTCACCTGGATGGAGTTTTAACTCACCTGGATGGAGGTAAACTCACCTGGATGGAGCTTTAATTCACCTGGATGGAGATTAAACTCCCCCAGATGGAACTTTAACTCACCTGGATGGAGGTAAAGATCTGGATGGAGTTTAAACTCACCATGAAGGAGATAAAACTCACCAAGCTTAAACTCCCCTGTATTGAAGATTAAACTCATCAAGATGGAGCTTAAACTCACCTGGATGGCGCTTTAACTCACCTTGAAGGAGATTAAACTCACCTGGATGGAGATTAAAGTCCCCCAGATGGAACTTTAACTCAGCTGGATGGAGCTTTAACTCACCTGGATGACGCTTAAATTCACCTGGATGGAGTTTTAAATCACCTGGAGGGAGTTTTAACTCACCTGGATGGAGCTTTAACTCACCTGGATGAGGCTTTAACTCACTTGGATGATGTTTAAACTCACCTGGATGGAGTTTAACCTCTCCTGGATGAAGCTTTAACTCACCTGGATGAAGCTTTAACTCACCTGGATGATGTTTAAACTCACCTGGATGGAGCTTTAACTCACCTGGATGGAGCTTTAACTCACCTGGATGGAGCTTTAACTCACCTGGATGAGGCTTTAACTCACCAGGATGGAGCTTTAACTCACCTGGATGGAGTTTTAACTCACCTGGATGGAGCTTTAACTCACCTGGATGGAGCTTTAACTCACCTGGATGGAGCTTTAACTCACCTGGATGGAGCTTTAACTCAGCTGGATGGAGCTTTAACTCACCCAGATAGAACTTAAACTTACCTAGAGGAAGATTAAACTCACCAGGATGGAGCTTTAACTCACCTAGATGGAGTTTTAACTTACCTGGATGGAGCTTAAACTCACCTGGATGGAGCTTTAACTCACCTGGATGGAGCTTTAACTCACCCAGATAGAACTTAAACTTACCTAGAGGAAGATTAAACTCACCAGGATGGAGCTTTAACTCACCTGGCTGGAGCTTTAACTCACCTGGATGGAGTTTTAACTTACCTGGATGGAGCTTTAACTCACCTGGATGAGGCTTTAACTCAGCTGGATGAGGCTTTAACTCACCTGGATGACGCTTAAACTCACCTGGATGGAGGTTTAACTCACCTGGATTAAGATTAAACTCATCTGGATGAAGTTCATGTCCCCCTGTTAGAACTTACACTCACCTGGATGAGGCTTTAACTCACCTGGATGATGTTTAAACTCACCTGGATGGAGTTTTAACTCACCTGGATGGAGCTTTAATTCACCTGGATGGAGATTAAACTCCCCCAGATGGAACTTTAACTCACCTGGATGGAGGTAAAGATCTGGATGGAGTTTAAACTCACCATGAAGGAGATAAAACTCACCAAGCTTAAACTCCCCTGTATTGAAGATTAAACTCATCAAGATGGAGCTTAAACTCACCTGGATGGCGCTTTAACTCACCTTGAAGGAGATTAAACTCACCTGGATGGAGATTAAAGTCCCCCAGATGGAACTTTAACTCACCTGGATGGAGCTTTAACTCACCTGGATGGAGCTTTAACTCAGCTGGATGGAGTTTTAACTCACCCAGATAGAACTTAAACTTACCTAGAGGAAGATTAAACTCACCGGGATGGAGCTTTAACTCACCTGGCTGGAGCTTTAACTCACCTGGATGAGGCTTTAACTCAGCTGGATGAGGCTTTAACTCACCTGGATTAAGATTAAACTCATCTGGATGAAGTTAATGTCCCCCTGTTAGAACTTACACTCACCTGGATGAGGCTTTAACTCACCTGGATGATGTTTAAACTCACCTGGATGGAGTTTTAACTCACCTGGATGGAATTTAAACTCATGGTTGGAGTTTAAACTTACCTGGATTAAGATTAAACTCACCTGGATGGAGCTTTAACTAACCTTGAAGGAGATCAAACTCAGCTGGATGGAGCTTAAACTTCCCCAGATAGAACTTAAACTTACCTAGAGGAAGATTAAACTCACCGGGATGGAGCTTTAACTCACCTGGAGGGAGTTTTAACTCACCTGGGTGGAGTTTTAACTCACCTGGAGGGAGTTTTAACTCACCTGGAGGGAGTTTTAACTCACCTGGGTGGAGTTTTAACTCACCTGGAGGGAGTTTTAACTCACCTGGGTGGAGCTTTAACTCACCTGGATGGAGTTTTAACTCACCTGGAGGGAGTTTTAACTCACCTGGGTGGAGCTTTAACTCAGCTGGATGGAGTTTTAACTCACCTGGAGGGAGTTTTAACTCACCTGGGTGGAGCTTTAACTCACCTGGAGGGAGTTTTAACTCACCTGGAGGGAGTTTTAACTCACCTGGAGGGAGTTTTAACTCACCTGGGTGGAGCTTTAACTCAGCTGGATGGAGTTTTAACTCACCTGGAGGGAGTTTTAACTCACCTGGATAACGCTTAAACTAACCTGGGTGGAGCTTTAACTCAGCTGGATGGAGTTTTAACTCACCTGGAGGGAGTTTTAACTCACCTGGATAACGCTTAAACTAACCTGGATGGAGCTTTAACTCAGCTGGATTAAGATTAAACTCACCTGCATGGAGTGCAAACTCCCCCAGATAGAACTTAAATTCGCCTGGATGAGGCTTTAACTCACTTGGATGATGTTTAAACTCACCTGGATGGAGTTTAACCTCTCCTGGATGAAGCTTTAACTCACCTGGATGATGTTTAAACTCACCTGGATGGAGCTTTAACTCACCTGGATGAAGCTTTAACTCACCTGGATGATGTTTAAACTCACCTGGATGGAGCTTAAACTCACCTGGATGGAGCTTTAACTCACCTGGATGATGTTTAAACTCACCTGGATGGAGCTTTAACTCACCTGGATGATGTTTAAACTCACCTGGATGGAGCTTAAACTCACCTGGATGGAGCTTTAACTCACCTGGATGAAGATGAAACACACCTGGCTGGAGAGTAAATCCATTATTTTACCACCTCAACGGATGCAGAAACCCATCTTTGTGTCCAGCTGCAATCTCAGATACCCTGATTATGAAAAAGCTTCAGGATTTCAGGACTTTTGAATAAGAGTAGCTGAAATGTTTTGTCCTTGAAGAAGATGAAGTAAACGTGAATTCTTTGACAGAAAACCTCTGACTGCAGCCAAGGCTGCTACTTCTTCCTGTGATGTTGAATTTTAAAGGCATGAAAACTCTGAGTGTAGAAGAGAGACGTTTATGTGCTGAGAGGCTGAATGTGTTTGAGATGTTTTTATGTGTGAACCACAGCAGACCGAACACGTGCCGAAGCTGCAGCTCACGCAGCAGCACCTCTACGTCTTTGAGAAAACCTTCTATCAGCCGCACACAGGGAATCGAACCAACATGCAGCAGTTCAGATGTCTGCTTTGTGTTTAGACTAACAACAGAAGTGTAAGAGTCTGCATGGTCCTGTGCTCGATGTGAGATTGATTTTGTGACTCTGGGGAAAAACTCAGAGGCAGTTCAAAGGAAAAAAAATGTGTCAGTCAATTTTGCTGAGAGGAAACGTGGGAAAAGATGAATGCAGGAGTGAGAAAACCTCTGCGGTGTCACTTCATTTACACCTTAATGATGGAGAGAGAGCTCTGCAGGGATCTACAGGCGTCTTAGTCACATTTCCTCACACGAGACCATGACTGAAACAAACCTGAAGAGATGGAAGAGACAGGCTGAAATCAGTAAATAAAGACCCTCACATTTGGGGCTTTTGAGGGGCCCTGACCTCCATGTTGGGGCTTTTTTCAGTCTTGGACCCTTTTACCCTCAAGATACGAGTCTAAATCACCAAACATAATCTTAGACATGTAACTCATATTTTAATCAGACTTATAAGGATGAAATCTTCAGGCCCCTTGCAGAAAAGCCCTCAGACCCCAGCCTGTTTTTCCCTCTCAGTAAAAGCACATCTGTCTGTCTCCCTGATGGCTAAAGGGACACGTTCCTTACTGGATGCCAGTGAAATAAATGCTCTAAAACCAGGAATGCTTAACTTCCTCAGACCTGAGCTTTTCTTTGTTTCTTTCCCTTCTATGGGATCAGTAGGACCTGACAGGTTTAACAGCTCAGCCTCGTCTTTGAGCAGAAATGAGCTTTTACTGAAATTATGCCCTCAAGTGTCCACTGCAAGGACTTTTCCACCTTCAGTTCTGAGTTTATTGGACACTGTCTATTCAAAATTCAAATAAACTCCCTAAAATGTTTAATAAATTACATTTGTATGAAAAATTCTTTATCATTTATCACATTTCTTAATAGTAAACCATGAAAAATACCTCAAAATTTCCTTTAAAAACAATTCCAAAAACTGCATGAAAATTCCTGAAAACTTTGATGCAAATCCATCTAAAATGTATTATTATTTTCAGCTGAATGCACACATACAGTGCTTAACAAATTTTTTAGACCACCTGTCATAAAAATGAGAAAACACACTTTTTTTTAAAAAACTTTTACTTTAATTCGGACTCTTTCATTTTCAGTGAGCTCTCCATGTTTTACCATTTTGAGCAGGAATGAGGAATTTCAAACTGAATTCACCTTTTTATACCCAAATCTGATCCGGCTCACTGGGCTTCTCCGAGAAGTCAGAAATTAATCAAGCATAATATTCAAGCTCTAAAACTCATTTTTCTGTTCAGGAATGCAAGTAAATAACTATAATTTGACATTTTGATCAAGAAATAATAATGTGCTTTACTATTTTTTCAGTTTTTTGTGAATCAGTACGTTTGAAAATTCATGGATAAAAATAATAATTATATTTTAGCATTAAAAATATCATTTGGGTTAAAGAGCTTCTACATATTGGTGTATTAACCATTGCAGAAACATAAAAAATGATTTTGGTAATTACCAATGCTGTTCATTTAGGGCAGCTGTGGCATAAACCTTACTTTGGGTGGTGGTCTAATAAATTTGCTAAGCACTGTATATTCTGCTAAATCATGGATCCTTTTTTTTTTTTTTTCAAAAAATCCCCCAAATTTCAAAATTTCAGTGAAAATTCCAAAAAATAACTAAGATATCTCCCAAATTCCCATGAAAACAAAACAACATTTCCAATTTTCCATGAAAAATACTAAAAAAATTGCAAAAAAAATTCTCCGTATATTTTGAATAAAATTCCCAAATTTCAATGTATTTGTAAATTTAGATGAAACAGCCTAAAAATTCCAAAATAAATTCCCCTAAGCATCCAAACAAATTCCCAAACTCCAATGAAAATGATAAAAAAAATAATAATAAAAAAAAGGTAAAATTCCCTCAAAACCTCTGATAAAACTCTAAAATATAGAAAAACATCCCCACACTATCATATCCAAAATATTCACTACAATTCCTAACAGAAATTTGTGGAAATTTCACAGCAGATTCTTCCAATATTTGTAGCAAATTGTTTAAACTGCAATGAACATGCTAGGCGATAATCTAAAAAAATAATGGAGGCAGAATGTTAACTGTGTTGTAGACAAGCTGAAATGTCCTCATAGGTTAAAGATGCTTCCTTTGTCACTACTTCTTTATGACACTTTCAGCCCTGTGTCCGGCCCCTTGTTTAATCCATTATAACATAAATCCATGCAAATTATTCTAGACCTTTGACCACATTTTCACCCATTTTTGTATTTTTTTTTTTTTTTTGTTTGTTTGTTTTTGCCACTTTTTGCCCATGTCTGTTAATTTCTTTTTGCCCATATTTGTGAATTTTTGCACATCTTCCAATTTCTGCCATTTTCACCCATTTTTAGTCTCCTTTCACAATGATTCTAATCTTTTCCAAAGAAAAGTGGTCTAAGTTTCCTTATTCTCTGGCATCCTGACATCTGTGCACTTCTGCAGTGAACTCTAGCATTAATTTCCTTATGGCTGAGTTCAGTATGCCCATCCATATAGTGTACATCACAATAATAAGGTAATTCTGTTTTTTTTTTTAAAAAAGAACTTTATGTTTTTAAAAGGCTTTATTGTACTATAGGATAAATAAATAAATAAACTTTTTCATTGATAAGGGTGGTTATTTTTCAGGTTAAATATAAAATATGAGTATCACAGTTTAACTTTACTATGGACTGTGACTTTCCTGACCTCAGTATGGCTGGGGCCCAGAAAGCTCTCCTCCTTATCCCTCCTTATGGGTGGCCTTGCTAGAGGTAGGGTGGGATTTTCGTTTAAAAGAGGGTAAGCAGGTAGTAGTAGAGCTACATGGCCCTTCAAACAGAGATTTTCCAGAAGTACACTCCTGAGTGTTTTTGGATATCTCCCAGAATGCCGTCTGAATCACCTGCATGATCTAGAAATGACAAGGTTCTAATATCATATTTTATTTTATGGTCCTTTTAATTTCAAACAGAGATTTCAGTAGAAATGTCCAGTGTTGCCGTCCGTCTGTTTACATAAAAGCTGTCAGTGACTGCTGATGGAGCATCAGGACTTCAAAAGATGTCCTGTTTTACGGAATATCCCTTTAAACTCTGATTCAAGGGAAGAGGGGGCATTAGAAAACTAGGGATAAGGGTAAAACCTAGACATGGACTGAGTCAGAGTTTCTACATTACATCCCAAATGTGTAGTTGTGCTTTGTTAAAAATATGTTTCTTTATTATGATAATGTGGTTGGACACTCATCACTGATATTTAGCGCTAAAGTGGCATTGGGCTGTTTTTGGCATATCTATGACTTCCCTGTATTTTCAGGAGCTGTTTCTGGTGTTTCTTTTTAGTTTTTAAGCACTCTTCCTTTAAAATAAAAACCTAAACCCAACTCAGCGACCTGGCTGACACTGGCCGCAGAGCCAGGTGGCCGACACGCCGCTGGTGGAGTATGTGGGGCTGATGTGAACTGGCCGACCTCCTCTCTGTTTGTGTCCAATCAGATGGTCAGGACAGTGTTTGTGTCTGCAGCGGTTCTCTCTAAAAAGAACGCATTAATGACTCCGCTCTTACACAAACAACATACACACACACACACACACACACACACACAGAAAAATAGACACAAAGAGAAACACAGCCACACTGAGAGCCTCCTGCTGAGCCACCTGAAGGGCAGCGTCTAATATGGAGCCAGATTGACAGCTGATATTTGGGCGGATGAGTCAGGGGAGAGAGGAGCTGCAGTCCACCTCCAGGAAGAGAGAGAACACGGATAATAACTGGAAGACTGCAGCATCCACACCTGTAGCTCTCTCTCCTTCTCTCTTCATTCATTAGAAACCAAGTCTGAGGATAAAGTGATGTTTTAAGTTTCATTAGATATGACGGCTTTGATGTGTTAGCAATAAATCCACACAATAAAGCACTATGCCCCACGTTTACTCTCAGTTCAGAGCTTTATTGGGGGAATCTGGTTTGCAGATGGTGGTATGAGGACGGTTCACACACACAGGTAACATTCTCAATGTGCATCATGGTAGCAGCAAATAACCAACACTAAACTTTAACCAACAACAGCAAAACAATCCTCCAATAATCATTAAAACAAAATAAATAGCTCTAAGAGAGCATTCAATAATGGATGTAAAACATAAAAACTAAAAACTGATCACAGCTCTACCTAAAATATTATTCCAAACACATTCAAATTATCTACACCACAGCTGTCAAAATCAAGGCCTTGGTACAGTTGTACCCGGCCCACCAGATCATATTTTTATTATAAGTGGCCCACCAGTATGAGGTCTGCAGATTTCCTCCAGTATAAAAATGTAAACTTAACCCTGATGATTTATAACATCCTTGTTGAGTCATAAAAATCAGAAAAAAGTAAACAGTAAAAGTAATTTGATGAAAAGTCAGGAACGTGGGGAAGAAATTAGTCATTATTGTTGCCGGCGACTTCAGTCAAGCGTGTTTAAAGACTGTCCCGCCCAAATTCGTCCAGTATGTGAAGTGTGACACCAGAGGGGACCATATTCTAGATCAGTGTTTCCCAACCATTTTCCTTGGAGCCCCCCTACACGCTCCTCAGAAAAGCGGAGCCCCCCTAGGACCCAAGAGAGAAGAAAAAGTGACACATTGCTGCCAAAAATCAACATAGATTTTAATTGTTCCACTGATAAAACCCTAAAAAAGGTCCATGCATACTTTTCTTGACAAAAGACATTTGTATGAATTACTTTATAACTGCTTTATCAGGGTTTTAGTCAATATTTGCAAACCTATTTTTGGCAGCCTCAGGGCAGACAAAGCCTCGCGCCCCCCCTAAGATCTCTGGCGCCCCCCCCAGGTTGGGAACCAAGGTTCTAGATCATGTTTACTGTAACATCAAACATGCATACAGAGCCACCCCCCTCCCCCATCTTGCTGGATCAGACCACCTCTGCCTGTTCCTCACCCCCTCATATCCCCCCCTCCGGAGGCAAACAAAGCCACAAATAAAGACTATAACAACATCGCCTGAGGATGCTCTCCCTCAGCTACAGGACTGTTTTTCAAACACCCTCTGGGACATTTTTGAGCATCAAAACCTCCAGGAATATACGGACACTGTACTCTCCTATATCAAAAACTGTGTGGACACTGTCACAGTCAGCAAGCGAATCCGGGTTTTCCCAAATCAGAAACCCTGGATGACTAGTGAAGTACAGGCTCTCCTCAAACAACGGAACACCGCTATCAGGTCTGGCGACAGGACCCTCTACAGTGCGGCCAGAGCGGACCTGAGGAGAGGCAGTAAAGAAGCCAAGGGGGCCTATAAAAGGAAAATTGAGGAGCACTTCACTGACAATAACCCAAGGAAGATGTGGCAGGGAATACAGCACATCACCAGCTATGACAATAATAAGGTGACTGTAAACGGTGACGCCTCGCTGGCAGAGGACTTAAACCGTTTCTTTGCCGCTTTGAGACTGTAAGACCAGGCACAGTCACACCACAGCAACCTCCCCTCTGCAGTGACACACTGACACTTTAGGAACACGAAGTGAGAAGTGTGCTGAGGGCTGTCAACCCTAGGAAGGCTGCCGGCCCTGATGGAGTACCTGGGAAGGTGCTCAAGGCCTGTGCTGATCAGCTGGCTGGGGTTTTCACCACTATCTTCAACTTTTCCCTGTCACAGTCCATCATCCCATCCTGTCTGAAATCTGCCACCATAATTCCTGTCCCCAAGAAGCCAGCCATCGACAGCTTGAATGATTACAGGCCAGTGGCACTTACACCTGTGATCATGAAGTGCTTCAAAAAGCTGATCGCAAACCACGTCAAGGCCACACTTCCCACCACACTGGACCCCCATCAGTTTGCCCACAAAGCAAACCGCTCCACAGGACGCCATCGCTGTAGCTCTTCACACTGCACTGAGCCACCTGGAACACCAAGGAAATTATGTGAGGATGCTTTTTGTGGACTACAGCTCAGCCTTCAACACAATAATCCCAGACATTTTAACTGACAAGCTCATCCATCTTGGTCTCTCCACTTCCATCTGCAGATGGATCAAGGACTTCCTGTCAGACCGCCCACAAACTGTCAAACTCGGCCCCTACCTCTCCCCCCCCATCAAACTAAACACTGGCTCCCCACAGGGATGTGTTTTGAGTCCACTCTTGTACTCTCTGTACACACATGGCTGTACACCAACCCATCTCTCCAACTCTATCATCAAATTCACCGATGACACCACCGTGGTCGGGCTCATCTCAGGCGGAGACGAGTCGGCCTACAGAGATGAGGTTGGGAACCTGTCAGCTTGGTGTTCTGCCAACAACCTCTCACTGAACACCACAAAGACAAAAGAACTCATCCTGGACTTCCGAAAACACAGCACGGACCCCACTAATCATAAATGGGGACTGTGTTGAAAGGGTCCACATCTTCAAATTCCTGGGTATCCACATCATGGACAACCTCTCCTGGTCTGCAAACACCAAGGCAGTGGTGAAGCAGCGACTCCACTTCCTGAGGGTGCTCAGGAGAAACAACCTTGAAGAGAAGCTGCTTGTAGACTTCTACAGAGCCACCGTGGAGGGCATCTTGGCGCACTGCGTCACAGTGTGGTACGCTGGGTGCTCAGCAGCGAACAGGAAAACACAGAGAGTGATCAACACAGCCCAGAAGATCACTGGCTGCTCTCTACCCTCCCTGGACAACATTGCCAGCTCTCGCTTTTTAAGCAGAGCCACAGACATTGTTAAGGACCCATCCCACCCTGGTCACCACATGTTCAACCTGTTGCCCTCAGGTCGGTGCTACAGGTCGTACAAGATCAGAGACAGTTTCTTTCCCAGAGCCATCAGCACTCTAAATCAACATAAAACACACTGACTACACATCTCCTCATGTGCAATAAATCTATGTGCACCCCCCCCCCCCATGTGCAATACACACTGCAACTTATAGTAATTGCTTATTTAATATATGTCTTTTTAATGATGTGTTTTACTGTTTATTTATTGTACATTTGCACCAAATGGAGCAGCGCTCCTAATTTCATTGTATGAAAGTCAGACAATGACAATAAAGGCTTTCAATTTCTATTTCTATTTCAATTCATCTCACAGTTCTGACTAGAGGTTATGTTTTGACTTTTCATTTCATATTTTAACCTTTTAGATTCATAATTTCAAATCCTATTTAGAGCTTTAAAACTCATGATTTGGACTTTTATCTCATGTTTTGACTTTTTTCAACTACTAAGTTTAACTTTTATCTCATTTTTTTTTTTTTACCTTAAAAGCTCATGATTTTTAATTTCATCTCAGTTATTTGACCTTTTAAAATCATGATTTTGACTCTTATCTCACATTGTGCCCCTTTTAAAGTCCTAACTTTAAATTTTCTCTTTTTTTTTTACCTTAAAACTGCATGATTTTTGATTTTGTAGTCATATTTTGACATTTAAAACTCATGATTTCGATGTTTAACTCATATTTGACTATTAAAAATACGGTTTTGAATTTTATCTCAGTTTTTGACTTTTAAAGTTCATGGTTTCAATGTTCTATCTCATATTTTGCCTTTTAAAACATTATTTTGATTTTAAATGTCATGTTTTTACCTTTTAAACTTACAAGTTTGACAGTTTATCTCAGATTTGGAGTTTTTAATGTACCGTCTTCACCTTTCACCAGTGCCACGTTTTTTTTACCCCCATACTGTAGTTCATTTCTGGTGAAAATAAGGTTGACATTTTATGGTTAAATAATGACCCTGTTAGGCCCTTAGGTTAGACTCAAGTTCAGAATCTTGCCCCTGCTGTGTGTGAGTCTGACACCCCTGATCTCCACCAATAAGGAAAGAGATCCATCAGAATATTTGAAATAATTGTCTGGAATTTCCATTGAAGTTTTAAGTAATTTATTTGAAATACTGGAGGAATTTGCTTTTAAAATTTTAAGGAATTTTCATAGATATTTTGGAGAATACGTCTTTAAAATTTTTGAGTATTTTCATGGACATTTTTTTGTGTCTTTGGAGAGTTTCACTGGAGGTTTTTTGCCGTGGATTTTTTTCAGTATTTTCATGGGGATTTTTCATACATTTGGGGGATTTTAAGACTTTTTTTAATGCATTTTCATTCATATTTGGGAAATGTATTTGCAATTTATGAGAATTTTATCTAATTTTTTGGGAAGAATTTGCTTTGACATTTTTAGGTACTTTCAAGCAAGTATATTTGTTGATTTGGGAAATTTGATTACAGTTGGGGGAGGAGGATGTCTTGTCAGAGTTAACCGAGAGCTCACGCAGCATGGATCCATGCTGCAGCTGCACCCTTGGAACATCGCCATGAAAATAATACACAACTCCTTATATGGACATCCTGGGGTTGTGTGTTCACACCTTAAGGCTTTAAAAATGTGTTTTTAACTCTTCTAATGTGTTGTTGAGTCAAAGTTATGATTAATTTTGTATTGCATTTACTTTTTACTCTGAGGACAACATCGTATATGAAGATAAGACATACTTTTCAAATGTGTAACTTCTGAACTATAAATTTTAGTCACTTTCTTGTGTTTCCTCTGAAAGCTCTCCACCGTGCCGTTCTGATGCCACTATCCATGCATCGTAGCTCTTACAGAACATTTCATAACAAACCTGGAACATGGCTGACTGTTTGGGGTCTTTAAAGATTAAATCCACACCAGGAATTCTGATGTTGGATGTCTTATTATCAATCTATAATTCATTTTTCAATCATTCCTGCAGTTTGCTGGTTAGCCTGATGTCATATTGTCTGTTCGTATCCCAGAATGCATTGCAATCTGGGCTGTGACAACCAGTGGCACTTGCAGAAGAGAGCCTGAATGACTCCTAGAGAGAAAGAGACACAGAGAGGCTGGGACGTGTCCCTCAGAGTCTCTACACTTTAAATGATGAATCCAATTCCCAAAAGTGAAAGGACTTTTTTTTGTAAAAATCTGAACATTGAAGACTTTTGTTCACAGATTATTTTTTGATTCTTAAGTCCCAAAGAGATGGGAGAACAAGTTTGTGCAAAAATCTTTAGTAATTCTTATTCATTCATTCTGTGTTTTATACATAAACATCCTTGAGTTTAAATTTGTGATTGTCTTTATAGTCCCATAACTTTGCCGCAGCACACATATTCTTAAGGTCTGGGTTGTCCTGAAGAAAAGGAGGTTTAGAGCCTGTCTGCACCACAGGGTTGATGTTTTACAAGCTTTTAAGACGAAAGGTTCAGGAGAGACACAGTGGTTAAAAAACTGCTGAGGGCTCAGAGGGTTTAAAGAGTCCCTGCAAGCCCTTTGTTTTATTTTTTTTTTTTTTTTCAAGAGTACCTGGATGCATCGGAGTGTCATGAACCATGGACTTGAACACAGAATAATTCAGGACCCAAATGCACGACTCGGGAGACAGGTAGACGTGAAGCAAAAATCAGAATCTTTAATGCGTCTGAGTCAAAAACCAGAGATCCAAAAACTCACAGGCAAAGGTACAGGCAGGGATCAGGCAGGAGCGGAGACGGATAACTGGCTAAGTTGTTAACAATAAGGCTAGACGAGAGCAAACTGAAGAGCCGGAACGTGAACTGTGAAGAACAACGGACTGACGAGGAGGTGAGTGTGCAGGTGAGTCTTATACTTTGACTAATCAGTGATGCAGGACAGGTGTGAGGAGCAGCATGCAGGACGGAGAGCAGCAGGAGGAGGAGACAAGGACAGTGACACATGAGGGATCAGGAGTCAGTGAGGGAAAGGCGAGGCGAGGTGAGCGGAGCGTGATCGATCTAAAAAAGAAAAGGAAAATCAGAGCATGCAATCATGAAACAGACATGAATGTGCAAAATAAAGGTAAAAATATAGACTTAACAGACAGGGATCGTGACATGGAGGACCTCCACTTCACAATGGAAGTCGAAAAAACGCTGCCATATCTCGTCTTCTAATACCGGAAGTCACTTGATCTGAACATCATCTTTGTTGTTTTCTCCATGTTTCACCGTCATGTTAATAGAGGCAAGTCCTCCAAGTAAGGAAATACAAGTAGCCGAAAAATATGCGAATATACTGGTTAACAAGCACAGCGAGAACGTAATATGAATTTTAATGAATTGATTTATGATCCAAATTCATGTATCATTGAGCACAGACATAATATGCAATGGGAGATTGGCTGGCCGGACGTTGGCGTCACCGCCATGTTGCCAGAGGCAAGTCGCTACGTCATTCAATACAGTAGACAAGGATCGTGCATTTTTTTCGGAATAAAAAGCTCAAACAACGGGATTACATGGATTTTAATGAATCGTTGTGAGAAATGATCCATGTGAGAAATAATAACTGACAGTGAAACATAAAAGCAGAATCCATTTTCTTGTATTGTCTCAGTTAAATGAAAAGATGTACTCCATGATTTAAAATAAAATAATTTTATATATAATACAGTTGCATATATGTATAGATATTTTTTTATTTTTAATTCATAATGTAATATAATATAATCTAATCTGATCATTTGAGCTTTTATTCTGATAACTTGCACAACAAGGCCTTTTTCATGCATATAGGAACTACTTCCAGTTCAGCATTTATCGTGCCGGACCACTTCCACCAAAATAGGCGTTTGCACGAAAAACAATTTACTACTTCTTTATACAAACCTATATTTCACAATCAGTTATTATTTTGATATTGATCATTTGTTAAATGGTTCAATGTAACTTCGTCGTTTGAGCTTTTATTCTGACAACTTGCACAGTCCTTGTCTGCTGTATTGAATGATGCAGTGGACTTGCCTCTGGCAACATGGTGGCAACATCAGTGTCCAGCCAGCCGATCTCCCGTCACATATTATGTCTGTGCAAAGTGATACTTGAATTTGGATCATAAATTGATTTACTAAAATTAATGTTATGTAATCGCTGTGCTTGTTAGTCTGAAAAGTTGCATGTTTTTCGTCTACTTCGATTTTCTTATGTGACGAACTTGCCTCTATTAATATGGCGGCGATGCATGAAGAAAACAACAAAGACGACAGTCAGTTCAAGTGACTTCAGGTATTAGAAGACGAGATATGGCGGTGTTAAAGAATGTTATTTTGTTCGAAGCTCTGAAGAAAGACAGGAGAGGGATCAGTCTCAAGTCAACAGCATTTATTCTGGTCACAGGTATAGCATGTACTCAGCACTGAGGTCTCAGAAAAGTGAGCCCCGATACACAAAAGAGATGAACACTTGTCTTCTTGGGCCGCACCCCGTACAGTGGGTTGGTCTTCTAGCAGTCCAGTTCATACTAGTCTAGGGCCCTCTTCTATCATGGGCTGTGCCAACCTTGTCAGCCCACATGTATTCACTCCTTTATGTATCAAAATAGTGTGTGTGTGTTGGTTTCAAGATGTGTAGCTAACGACCAGTGGAGGAGGCATAGTTTCAGTGGATACAGATATCTCCTGTTATTCAGAACATCCTGTGCTCTAGTGGGGAGGTTTAGCCCAAAAATTGGCCTTTGACTTCAAATCATGATGCAAAGGTCCCCTTTGGCATGGAAATACCTTAGGGTCATACAAATAAATTTATCCTAAGACACAACTGAGATCACACTTTGTATCGGAAATAGACGCGTTTTTTCAAAATGGCCGCTAATTCGCCGAAAATACTCTAGAGCCCATATCTTTGCTTCTGTTATATAATGACAAATTTGGTGTCAAAGTGTACATTTTAGGGTCAAAGAATTAGAGCTGTGAAAAAATATCGATACGGCAATATATCGCGATACTTTGACATCCGATACAATATCGATACTTCAACTCTTAATATCGATTTTTTTTTGTAAAAAGTAAAAACTCATATTTTAGCCCAGTTGTTAGTAAAATACCACTTCCGCACCTCCACGTGGCTTACAAAATAACACCTGGACAATTCAAAGCAGACGTTTGGAAGCATTTAGACTTCAAAGTTAAAACGGTGAGCACAAACAGCGAGTTAGAGAAAGGAAATGCCGTACGCTCTGTCTTACTGCCGTAAAATATAGCAGGAGCACCACCAATGTATTGTGTGATTTACATATACATCATCTCTATATTTTTCTTAGTTAACTGTGTAGAATATTGTAATATATCACAATATCATGATATCCTGATATATCGTGATACTATCGTATCGTGACCCAAGTATTGTGATTCGTATCGTATCGTGAGGTTCTTGCCAATACTCACCCCTACAAGGAATCCAAGAAAATAAGTTTCAAGTTTAAAAAAACAACAGTATTCCTCTTACCATGAGAATTGGGGGGTAAATATGCATATTTCACATATAAATTGTGTCATCAGAGTGACTTTACTTATCTTTTCCTTCAAAAACTTTAAAATGTTGTATTTAAACAGTGCAGCTACCTCTGTACATTACATTTGTCCAAAGTAGCATGAGAGTTGGTCCAGTCAGGAGTAGCCTATGCAAATCAGTTCCCACCACAACACATCCCGTCTCCACCGAGGGCTGTGACAGTTGTTGTTGTCAGAGGTGACAGGTTAACACTTTGAGGGTTGTTTGACTTTCTCATTGAATAGAAAAACGTTTTAACGTTATATAACTAATAACTAGCTAGCTACTAACTAGTTAGCTTTATTATAACTAGCTAGTCACTTGTTAGCATCGTTATAACTAGCTTACTTGTAACTAGTTAGCTTCATTATAACTAGCTAGTAACTAGTTAGCTTCATTATTACTAGCTAGTAACTAGTTAGCTTCATTATTACTGAAGAAAACACATAGCCGACATGTTGCTAGCTAGTTAGTTGGCCCATTATTTGACAGATTTTTACTTCTGTGAATGCTTGTTAATGCTCATCTTATCTATCTCATGATGCTAAAGCATCTTTATTTCTTATTTCAGATTAGCTATAATGAATGCTGTGACTGGAGTTTATTCTTCCTACGTCAGTCCGCCCTACAGATTGAAAAAACATTAGATCCTTCTTCATCATTCAAACTCAATCCTGAAAAACTGCAGTCATGTTACAAAGCAGCTGTAGATCACATCCAGGAGCTGAAGGCATTAGGGGATCTGCCTGAGTTTATACTGGACATTAGTGGTGTTAGTCAGGATGTAGTTCATCTGATGACTCAAAATCCTGTGGTGTGGCACAAAAGCTGCAGGAATGCTATTAATAAACAAAAAAGTTGAGAGAGCAAGGAAAAGAGAAAAGGATGAAGAGTCTGTGAGCTCAGCAAAAACACGGCACATGAGTGACAAGTCCACTACCTTGGCTTTACCCACACCCTCAACATCATTATCTCAACTATTCAATAGACCCTGTTAGGGATTCACGATATTATCAGCCAGATATCAGTATTGGCAGATGTTCGCAAAAAAAAAAAAAAAAAAAAATTATATATATATATATATATATATATATATATATATATATATAATATTATAAATTTTATATACACTTTAAAGTGGCCCCACTCCCAGCTAAATGTCATGAAAATAAACAAGCATACGTACGTCTGATCCAAGGTAAGGCTAGGCTAGGCTAACGTCATAGCTCTCTAACGTCATGTTTCGTCAGTTTACGTCAAGTTGAACATTGCCAACAGGCAATTAAACTTATTTTGTTTTAATCTTTCATGTAGCATTTTGTGAATGGACAGCCTACTCCTGAATATCCCAACCCTGTACTTACAAGTGTCGAACCAGACCAGGGAGCAGCTCGGAGCCTGTCGAAAGCCACCCAAAAACAGTAGGCCTAAGTTAAAAGCCAATAATACTTGATTTGAACAGTATATAACTCTATATTCAACCTGTTAGTACATGTCATATAGCCTAACGTTACTGTTACTGTAAATAAGAACATGTTCTTGACTAACTCGCTGGTTAAATAAAGGTTGATGATGATGATATACAGTATACAATATAAAAAAACTAGGTACTGTAAATTCATGTCCAAAAAATGTATACAGATGCAGATTAAGTGTGCAGGATGCCCGCGGCTCCACCTCCAGCACCGATGATGCAGAAGAGACTCAACAGCATGTTGTTGACGGTGGTGAGTGATAAGCCTTTTTCAAATTAACCCCTTAAAGTCTGAAAACACAAATTATAGCCAGAAAATTCTATTTTTTTTACATGACATGTTTATTTTATTTTCTACTGAAATCCAAATTTCCATAAAAGTTAACATGTATATTTTTTGTATCTCAATTGATACATTAGGTGTTTTTGGTAACTAATAATTCACTTGAGGGCATTTTTTAAAATCATTTTTCATATTGTATTCAGAAGTTTTTTTTTTTAGTAATTTATGATCATATTGATTAGATAGACGTATCATAAAGGTATGTATCAAATATGCGAAAACAGGCTTTAAGGGGTTTAAACTGGTGTAACAGGAGTGGAATAGCCTGCCCAATGCCATTACCTCTGTATTGTGTTGATAGATAGAATATGCAGCAAGATGTTCCAGACAGTGGATCAGTTCCTTTATTGGCACCTTCATTCTCTGTTCAGAGGTCAAAACAAACATACAGCAATGCCAGACGCAAGAGAACAAAATGAGAATCCCTGTATGTAAGATGTAACAGATTTATCTCACTGGCATGTAACATAGTCAAAGAAAAATGCATCAAGCTTGCTCTTCATCTGTTCCCATTTTGCAACATCAAAGTGTATTCTTTCTAGGTGGTAGTCTTCTTCACACAAAAGTCACACCATGACATACCTTTGAGCCCAAGCTGCCCCATTATTTGATAATGGTAGGCATAACACTCTTTTAGTTTTTAGCTGCCATCTGCCTGCTTGCAAAGGTAGGGACACTCTGTGAAGCTGTTCTTGGAAGGGCACTTAATTTCTAAAAGCCCATAGCTTGGGCTTTCACACCCTCCTCTCTCTCTCACCTTACGGTCAGGTGACGTACCAAGGTGTGGGGCATCAGGATTTACAACAAAACCACATGGATACACTGGATTACCTGTGAGCTTTGTGTACTGTGTTGCTGCTGTAGGCTCTTGTTCTACACCTCTTTACATGGCCTTAGTTTGTACTGATGCTGCATTCTTTAAGCTTGTAGCAAGTTTTTCATGGTCAGCTCTCCAAGAGCAGATTCTTTTAAAAGAGGTTGATGTGATACGGGCAGACCTTGCATGGAACCACAAGTTGTTTGTACTCTGTTCTCTGGTTTCCTGTTCCAGAGCTATAGAATCAGGCAAAGAAATGTTAAGTTCTGTGTAATGCCGCATGGCACTTTCATTCAGAACTGTGCAGAAGCTGGTGGGTTGGGATGGGCAGGTCGTCTGGTTGGCTGACAGGAGCTGCTCCAGGGTCAACAGAAGGCTCTCCAATTTGGCCAACAAGTGACAGCTGTAAAAAGCTGACCAAGATAAATGATGATCATTAACATGCAAACATTATTTCTTTACAGGGAGTCCTGAGCAACCCCCACTTCCTGGATGCCAGCTGGAAAGGGAACCTGAGGAGGAGCAGAGCACTGGAAAGGAGAAGAAATTAGAAGAAGACAACATGAAATTAGAATTGTCTTTAAAAGAAACTGAAATATAAAGGCTGAAAGCACAAATTAGCACACTTATAAAGAAAACTCTAACACCTGAACTCCTGGAAAGCAGTGAAATCCCTAAAATGTTGGAATATAGTACTGGGTTTACATATGAACTATTCAACCAACTGTGCACAGTATTTGGCATCCCAGATGATCCACACACCACTCAAATAAATGTGCTCCTAAACTACAAGTGTAATGATTGGCAAGTTGCTGAGATGCCCCTCCGTAGCCAGTTGCTGTTTGTTTTAATGAAACTCTGTAACAACAAAGACCTTAAGAACCTTGCCTTTAGATTTAATATAAACATGCAAACAGCAAGTAATATTTTCAATTCCTGGATTCATTATATGTTTGATGTATTAGGTGAATTACCAATTTGGCCTCACAGAGATGTCATTGCACAAAACATGCCAGAAACCTACAAAGCAGACTACCCGTCCACATTTGCAGTATTAGATTGTACAGAGCTAAAAATGGAAAGGCCAACATCACTGGTGTTGCAAAGCCAGAGCTTTTCAAACTACAAAAGCACAAACACCCTAAAATCACTAGTTGCCTGTGACCCCCGTGGTGCTGTGGAGGAGATAGAGAGTGTGGTATCATCCCGCTACTAGAGAAACTTATAGACAGTGGCTATTTGCAAAGAGGGGATGGCATAATGGCTGATAAGGACTTTTTGATCAAGGAAGAGATGCGAGCAGTCGGACTGCAGTTAAACCTGCCACCATTTTCAGGTCTAAGAGGCAAATGACAGCCAGAGATGTGCTGGTGACAAAGTGCATTGCAAAGCACAGGGTGCATGTAGAGAGGGCCATCGCTAAAATAAAAAAGTTCAAGATAATTCCAATGTTCAATGTAATTACAGAGCTCAGTGACGTTGACTCGGTTGCACTGACATGTGATGGCTGGAGTAGCGTCGCACAGGACCACTACCTCACCATCACAGCACACTATATAGTGGAGGGCAAAATGCAGCAAAAAGTGTTAAAAACAAAAGCTGTGTCCAAAGCTCAGACAGGTTGTGTTGTGGCAGAGGAAATTGGTGACATTCTGTCAGAGTTTGGCATTTCTGACAAAACTGTGGAAACCACTGTAGATAATGCTGCCAGTATGGATGTGGCCAGAAAGCGCCTTCAATTTGTGAAACTATGCTGCTTTGCCCACACACTTAATCTAGCAGCACAAAGTTTGTACTCCCTGAATGCAGTGACTCAGTGGGTGGCCAAGGTTTGAACCATTGTTGTGTGGATGAAGAGGTGCTCCATGGCAAAAGTGGTTCTCCAGGAGAAGCAAGAACTTCTAAGTAAGAAACATGAAGTTCACTTTATTTACCCACTATGCATTGTATATGACATTAATGTAATGACTTTATATTTGTGATCTTATCTGATCTGATGTGATCTTATCATTTATGACTTCTGGGGAGTAGTACTACATTTTTTGACTACTTATTTTAAATACAATTACTGTTTGTCTCCTAGGATGAAAATTATCTGCTAAATGACTTAAAAGTAATGTTTTTGTTTCTATCAGAGCTGCCCCAACACTCACTCATTCTTGATGTGAGAACGCGATGGAATTCTCTTTACCTAATGCTGGAGAGATTCACAGAGCAGTATCCTGCAATTCAAGCAGCCAGTTTGGATCAACGGTTGAGAAAGAATATGGAAAGGGACAGGTAGAGATAGATAGATGAGATGGATAAGATATTTGGTCCAGATATATGAAGCTTAAACACAAAAATACCAATACACACAAAGTATGAATTCAAAGAACAATTTAAGAGTGAATACACTCAAAAGAGCTATCCATAAAAGTGTACAAGCTAATGTTGAGAGTCACATATGTTAGGTGTTTTGTTAAGAAAAAACGAGGATATTTCTAACATCGATCTATGTGTTCTTTTTCATACAGGCTTGCTCGGCTGACTGAGGAGGATTTTCGGAAAGCAGAAGATTTCATCGATCCTATGAAAGTTATCTACACGTCCACACTCTGTGTGTCTTCAGAGAAGAGCCCCACATGCGGACAGATACTACCCATTCTCCAAAAGCTCGAGGCACATCTTACTGTGAAAGAGGGAGACATAGTGTTTGTATCCAACCTTAAAAAAGAGGTTTGGGCAAACCTATCCAAACGCTACCAGGTAAGTGACTGAGGCAGGCAGCTGGAAGGAAATTGATGAAGAATAGAAAAATCTTTATTCCTGTGGCTTGATCATACAGTTTAAGTATATGTGTTTTGCAGGACAATGACATCAGGAACTTTCTCCAAGTGGCCACTGCGTTGGATCCACGCTTTAAACGGAAGATGGATGACTGTGTCTGGGACAAGATCCAGAGAAAGCTGATTGAGCAGGTGAAATGTTATTCATGCACAACTGCCCTTTTCAGCTATTAAAATGGTAGATCTAAATGGTAGTTATGTTCTTTGTAGTCAACAGAGGAAGACTGTGAAGATGATGGGGTCACCATGGAGGAAAGGTCTGAGAATGAGGGAGTGGAAAATGAGGATGAGGGGGAAAGTGTAAGTGTATGATAGCTGAAAGTATATAGGTTCTCAATCTTAGTAATGATCCTGCCTTTGGATGTTCTCCTTTTTAGTGATTATACTGATGAATCTGTTTTTTGTTTAGCAACCGCCTCCCTGCAAACTGTCCAGAAAGTCTCCACTGGAGGAGCTTTTCGCTGAGGAAGAGGCACAGAACAGAGTATCACAGCAGAGCTCCATGTCCATCTAGAAACAGGTGGACACTGTGCTGCAGATGTACCAGGACATGCCACCAGCCGTTGTGTCTGAGGACCCTGCTGCATGGTGGTGGAACCAAAGAAAGACTTATCCTTTGCTGTCAGATCTCGCTTTCTCATATTTATGCGTTCAAGCTTCATCTGCACGCAGCGAACGTGTGTTCTCCACTGCAGGAGACACTATCTGTCCAGAACGCTCATGCATACTGCCTGAGAAGGCAGATATGATCATTTTCCTCAACAAAAACTGTTTCTGATTTTATACTGTACCTGCTCCTAATCTGGACTGGGTTTTACAAGTTCTTTTTTGTTTGATATTCTGCACCAGGTTAGCCCATCAGTGGGAGCTCAGTAACATGTTTAGGTGCCTGCAGCATCAGACACTCTCTAACACATAACAGAATATGTGTAAAGGCTTTTTTCATGAGGTTTTCAAAAGTAAAAATCTTTTGTGAAAGTGTACTCCTGTGGAAAGAAACTTCATAACATTTATATTCAAGTTCAAAGGTTTGATATTTATATACTGGTTGAAAATAACCCTGTGAGAAATTCATAGTAAAGTTCATAAAAAGTTAATATAATTGAAAATTCATGGAGAAGTTCAGACATTTCATCCAAAAAGAAATCTGGTTAGCGCCCTCATCGAAACCATGCAAACCTTTTTGACCCTGCCTCTTAAAAGAATTGGAATTGAGAATCGTTAGGAACCGGAATCGAAACGAGGAATTGTTCAAATTCAAACGATGCCTAACCCTAATCGGTATACTTCTCCCTAGCTAGCAACAGTAACTAAGGGGGGCGGGGCTTTTGCGAAAGGTCAATTCCTATAGTCTTATTAATAGGTCCGTTTCCTTTAGTTGTCGGTGCAAGCTGTTTCTAGATCTGAGGGGACCGTTAAACCAGCTACACCGCTAACGCTATGTTAGCAGATAGAATTTATGCTTTCCCTCATCAAATTTATCAAATACACAATCCAACAACTCCAAACCGCTCTCATGGACAAGTTGTGACCTGTACATTCACCACGCCATGAAATAATCATGGAACATTACGATACGGAGATGTTTTAAAGCTAAATGCAAAGCTGGAACTACACTCCAGACATGGCGGCTGCAACGTGTCACTCCGCCCAGTGGTTTACTCAAGAAATAGTTCCGAGTATTTGCTTCATGTGTAGTAATGTTACATAATTATATGTTAAATTGTAGTTTTTACTCAACTAACACATGTAACATCCGCCGAGGGAAAGTGCACCACCAATCACCGATGTTCTCCTTTCCTATCATCTTACTCCAACCTTTCCTTGATTCTTGTGATGTTTTTCACTGGGGTTAAGGAAAAGTGAATAGGAAAGGACTTAGAAGGTAATTTTTTAGACTTTTCGAACAGACCCTTACATTTTCCCATTGCGATACTACTCCAACACTACGCATGTGCACAACAGATCAGGCAGTTGAACCAGTCAAGGCTATCAACGCCAACCCAGGTCCTGCTGTCTTGCTCACACGTATATTTTATTTTAGATTTTTTTACTTAAACGATTATAAAACAAAAATTCAGCATCAATGCAAAAGTCATAACATATTGAAGGGGTGATGAAAAATTTACTACAGAGTCAAATTGTGTTTGTTACCATTTACTACCTTTCAATGGCCTTAATTTGAGCTAATTTCATTTACCACCTTTTAGTAACCTGTGGCTACCCTGTAATATTACATAACAGCTTAATATTATGCTAAATATTGTTGTTTAGGATGTAAAATAGCAGCCAATTTATACAATAGCTGATCTGGCATTGGGATTATTTCACATGACCTGGGATCAGTAGACTACGTTAACTATACAGAGCCCAGTGAGGACACAGAGAGGGGCTCATAGCGTTTTTTATTACACGAAATCAAAAAAAGAAAAAAAAAACCATACAGACTTCAACGATTATAAAACAACATGGAACCCGGTCCCCTGAGTAATAGTCATATATATATTACCATAAATACCATAAATGACAGGTGGTGTTAAAATTGCATTTTGTTATTTTGTAATGTTTTCATTTAAAATTTTCCATGTATATTGTGTCACTGAAATAATCACTCTCTGATATTTTTTATTATTGTTCTGAATTTGTGTTTTTATTTTGGACTGAAGTTTTAGGCAGAAATTCATTCAGGCTGTCCCCAGGATCTTCTTAATAGATCAGCAGATACTGCTGACAAAGATTTCATTCCCTTCTCTGGTGAAGTGAACTCCATCAGGAATAAACACTTCTTTGTCACAGCTCTTGAGGAGGGGATGTTTGATGAATTCTCCACCTATTTTAGTGACAGCCTTCCTGTCATCATCAATGTTACTTTCACCTCTGTGTCTCCACATTTGCCGCTCATCAATGGAGGAAAATGCAATCTTCAGGGACAGAAACTTCTTTTGGAGTTTCTTCAAGTCCTTTTTCATTTTGCATTTCAGCTCCATGGCAGGCTTCCATCCCGAATCATTCCCACCAGCATGGCTGACCAAAATGTCTGAAGGACTTTGAGTGAGGACCTCCCTGTGAAAGCAGGACATGGCACCACCCCAGCCTATGCCGGCTTTTCCAATCCACTTGTCTTGAGCACGGAGTCGGAAAATAAACCAAATTTTGTTAGAGCAGTTCCTTCTGCTCATTCAATCTAACTGGCTCCAATAATCCACATCTTTTGAATGTATTTTCCCTCTTTGACGTCGTTCATCTTCTCGTGCTTCCTGTGGTTTTGCTCTCACTCTCTGACCCAGGAGACTTCTTGGTCTCTGGTCTCACTGGCTCCACAGTAGAGAGGGTCTCTTTGGGACTGCTTTGCTGGTCTACGCCTTTTACATCATCATTTGTTGAGATCTCCCTCTGTCTGTCTGGAGAGGATATCTCAACTCTTCTTCTTCTTACTTGATGATAAAAAGCAGTCTCCTTTTTGTGACCCTGAATCCACCTTTCTCTTCTGTGGAGTGGCCAAGTCGTTTAGGTTTCCCTGTGGTTCCTTGTCCTGTTTAGTCTCCGGGATGATCCTCCTCCTCTTCAGTCTTTCCTGACTGGGCATCTGCTGTCCGTCTCTGTCCTTAGATATTTCTTCTTGGTTCCTTTTATTTGAGATGCCAGGCTTTTTTACCGACAGGGAAGATGATGGTTGGATCTCAGTATTTTCTGAGGATTACCTCAGAGGGCCTCATCCTTGTCTCCAGGTTCTTGGTGGGTACTGTATTTGGATTCTCTGTCTCAGGCGCTGGTTCAATCTCTGGGGTGATCCTCCTCCTTTTCAGTCTTTCCTGACTGGGCATCTGCTGTCCGTCTCTGTCCTTAGACATTTCTTCTTGGCTCCTTTTATTTGAGATGCCAGGCTTTTTACCTACATGGAGATTGATGATGGTCGGATCTCCGTATTTTCTGAGGATTTCCCCAGAGGGCCTCATCCTTGTCTCCACAGGCTTGGTGGGTACTGTACTGCGATTCACTGTCTCAGGTGCTGGCATGGATTTTTCCAGATCTTCAGCCCTACTGCTGGATCTGCAGGAGAAATCTTTCGCCGAGTCAGACTGCTGCTGCATTGACTGGTCTCCAGTGAACCAAGACCTCCTCTCTTGAAAGTCTGACATCTGAGGATGGTCAAACCTCCTCAGATGAGTCTTTTTCATAAAAGGATGCAGCTTCACTTAGTTCGGTTTCATTCTCCTCTTAGGATCCATGTGCAGCATCTGTTTGACCATGTCTACAAAGTTGTCCAGATCTGCCTTATCCTCCAGGGTCCTAGCTCTTAAAGGATGGCCAGGCCTTTGGTGGATTCTTGCCAGGTCGTCCAAGGAGCCAATCACTGGCTTAAATTTGCCACACTTCTCTGGAGGATTGAGTGTCCACACATATGGACAGAATTTGTTGAAATAGATGAACGTGTTCATCCCATGATCCATAACGTCCTCTGGGGGTTGACCCTGGGTCTGAGTGATGAACTGGAGCAACTCGTGTGCATTAGCTGCAGGGTACAGAAGAGTTCCCAGGTAAAGCTCTGCAGCGATACAGCCAAGGGACCACATGTCTATGGCTGTGCTACAGGGAGAACCTAGGATGACCTCTGGAGCCCTGTAGTACCTGGTCTATAAGACTGCTCCTTGTCTCATCTTCCTCTTTTCGTTTGCCAACCCAAAGTCGATCAGCTTTACTCTGAGAGGCTGCCCGACATGATCCACCATCATGATGTTCTCTGGTTTTAAATCAGTGTGAGCAACACCCAGTTCCTCCAGAAACTCCAGGGTAGTTGCCAGCTGACACACGATGCTCCGGATCTCCTCTAGGTTCAGGGCGCAGGTCGGTCTCTTCCTAATGAACTCCCTGAGGTTGATATCAAGAAGTTCGAACTCCTGACAGAGGTAGTCGTTGTAGATGAACGAGCCGTACCATCTAGCAATGTTCCCTCTGTCAGGATGGAAAACGCTGAATTTCTTCAGCATTTCATCCTCTCTTTTAGCGTGAGCCTCTGAATGAATTTTCACTATTCTCAGGGTGACCTGTGTTCTGGTGGCTGTCTTCAGACACTTCGCCACACAGGCAGAGGTCCCCTGCCCAACTAAATCCTCAATGATGTAGTCCGAAGACTTTGAGGAAATCCGTGTCCCTACACAGAACGTGTTTGTGACTGGATTCATTTTTTCAGTGTTGAATTTCTCACAAAACTCTGAAGAAATGTTAAAAATTGGAAGAAATTTCGAATAATTTGCTGTGAACTGACACTTAGCAATCACAACTATTTTCCATCCCTCTGTCATGAAGCACACACGGGCGAGTTTTTGACTTTTGATCTGTGACATCTAGGTCACGCTTCCTGTTGTCAGGGAAATCCCTTTACAGCTCACAGGAAGCTGTCTGGTCTGAGATTTTCAAAATAAGATATGCAAATATTTAATAAAATCATTACTAGTCACATTATGGGGTGGTTCTCAACATGGGGGTTGGGCCCCCCTTTGGGGTCGCCCTATAAAAACTAAGAATATCTTTAAAATGATTACAAACTGGATATTTTAGCTATTTTTATGAAAATATAAAGACAAAATAAGTTAAATGTGAAAAAAACATGGTCATTTGGTGAGATTTATACTGAAATTAAAGTAATGCTCCAAAAAAAATCTGTGAAAAGTAAGTCGACCCCCAGAGCTGGCTGGGCCCCTCAATAATACCCAACTGCAGCCACGGCCACCGTACAAACCATGCCCCCTACAAAACACGCTATGCACGCTACCTACAAAATATGCCCACTCCTGTGGGTACGGTACAAACCACACCCCCTACAACATACGCCCCCCTACAAAACACGCCCACTTGTCTGGTTAGGTTTAGGGGTAGCTCATTGGGGTAGACGTGTTTTGTACGGAGCTTGTTACGGAGCAGCTAGACCCCTCTTAGGCCCCTGACAAACCCAGAGAATGGGCCCTCCCCAGTTGTGATGTATTGATCGTATCTATATATATGTGTTGGATCAATAGCATAGGTGCTACATCTTGGCTAACAGTTCCCTTATTTTGGAGCTGAAAAGTGTGTCAAACTATTATTGAGTTCTAATGCTGAAAGTAATTATTCCTGCCACTTTATATCCACTATTTCTGCTTAATTTTGCCACCATTATTTACCATGTTTCAGAAGTTTTACACAGTATGAGCCCAGTTTTTACTCATTTTCGCCACATTTAACCTCTTTTTATAACCATTTCCCACCATTATTCCACCTTTAACACATTTTTGCCACTCTAATTCCATTTCACCACCTTTTCTGCCCATTTCTTCAACTTTTAAAACATTTTTGTCATTTTTAAACCCTTTCCACCACTTTTCCTGCCTACTGGTACCTCTGTTGACCAATTATTGACACTATAAACCCCTTTTCAACACTTTCTATGCCGTTTTTTTCCCCCTCAAATTTAACTGTATTTCACTATTTTTATGCCCAGTTTTCAAGTTTAAACCAAATTTTCCCAACTTTTATCCCATTTCACCACATTTTCCACCAAATTTTGCCACTCTAAAGTCAGTGTTTTCACAGTTACCCTCTTTTACCACTTTTTAAGGCTGTTTTTGCAATTTCAACCAATTTTTGCCATTTTACACCAATTTTGCCACAGTTTAACCTGCTTTCATCACTTTTTCCCATCAATTTTTCACACTAATCCCATTTCTACCACCTTTAATTTCATTTCACCACCTTTTCTGCCACTTTTGCCTGGTAGCCCTTTTTCAACCTTTTTTCTAATTTAAACCCATTTTCTCCCATTTTGCCCAAACTAAAACATTATGCACCATTTTGAAACCTTTCTTCTCTTTTTCTGACCATTTGGCCTGTTAACCCATTTTTGCTACCACTTTCGCCACTGTTTATATGCCAATTTTTGCAGATTTCAACTCTCTTTCATACATTTTTACCACTCATAACACTTTTTTCCTGCCTATTATTCCAACTTTGAATCCATTTTGCAACTTTCTGACTTTTTTTTTTTTTTGCTTTAGTTAACCAAGTTTATGGCAGCATAATACTGTCAAAATTCGAGAGCGAATATGAGATCCATGTGAGCAAATATGAGAGAAAGAAAGAGAGAAAAAAGAAAGAAAGAAAGACATCATTTAAAGATACGTAAAGTATGGTAGTGTCTGTTGTACATAGTTCAGTCATTTTCAGGCAGATTATCTTTTATTTTACATAAATACTGGTTGTTTTAAGAGGAGTTTATGTTGGAGGGAAAGTTTTTCTACTGTTGCTACTAGAGAATTTTTTTTTCATCAAGTCTAAATTAAATTTTTGTTAATAGTCAATTTTCTATAGCCTTCTTTATTTTAAAAACATAAACATGATTAGATATATATCTTTTTGATGCGAAAGATTATTTACCCTGTTTTAAGTTGGTTTAGTTTTGATGGTCATTTATTTTTATCCACTATAGGAAAGGACATCAATGTTACATTAAAGAAATGGAGATGGAATAAGTTTTTTCTGTTCTGTATTTGTTTTCATGTTTTGTCTGTTTTCTATCATGTATAATATTTGCATAACATAATCCAGATTGCATGTGTGTATGTCTTCCAACATTTCAGTGCACCGATAATGTTCGTGCCAGTAACACTCATTTAGTGCAGTTTTTGTCTATATGAGCTTTCAAACACATTCTCTATGAATTCAGTTATATTTGATTTAGATTTGACCAATGAAACATCCTACTAGTTTTTAAAATTAATTCATATTTACGATTCATGCTGGTATGCTTAAAGTCAATGTCGTTCTGATGGTATAATGTTTTTTTTTTCTAATTGAGACATCCATTTTGATGGTTTATTACATAACGCACCAAATTGTTACATTTTCTTGATTTAAAAAAAGTGCAACACCTGCATTTTGTAATTACTGATGCAAAATGTAAGAACGTATTACATAATGCAGCAAAGTTTATTACATATTGCATTCAAGAATTTTATTAAAAAATGTGGCAGGTTATTACAAATGTGGTGTTATTACATAATGAATTGAAAATTTATGACATTATTACATAATGGGGCGTTATTACATGAAAACAGGTGTGCAGACGGGACTTTGGGTGTTCCTGCAGCCAGCATCAAGTGGACACTCACGGTATAGGAATTTTTTACACTTCCGCTTTGGTTTCATTTTTCAGGACTGGTGGTTGCCGCTTGGAGAGGACACACAACTACTGTCATTGCTTGTCTGCTTGTGAAGCCTTAACCTGCTCACGCATGAGCAGATTTTCTTTTTGGCAGTAAGTGGGCGGACCCAGTCGTCATCGTATCCCTAAATGTAATTGGTTACGGTCCTCGTCTCTCATGATTGGCTGTTGTCTGTCGGCTGGAGTCACAGATTAACTGTGTCGCCTGTTTTTTTTCTATTATAACAATTTATTGGTGCTTGTGGGGATATTAACGTCACATAATAAGCGTTTGGGGCATCAAAAAGAAGGTTTAAAGACTTAAATACCTGGAAAGAAAATATAGGTGACTGTGCAAGTGCCTGTTAAAAACAATGCAAACAGAGGTGACACGCCGTGAAAACTTCTCGGTTTAAGTGGAATATTTTTGTACAGGATAGTTGTGGTTATGAATCGGATGCATTAAGGAATGTTTATACTTAGTGTAAATGGGACACAAACTTTATAAGGGATTAGTTCAAATGCAGCAGGTAAGTCAAGTAGAAAGACGTGCTGTGTTAAAGGGATACTTCAACATTTTGGCAAATTCGCCCACTGCCATAATTGACCTTTTGCAAAAGCCCGCCCCCAAACGGTCATTGTCCAATCATACACCCCAGCAACCGTTACTATGTAAATAAGGTCTAACAAGCTGCGGACCTGCGGACCTCCGACAAGCAAAATGGTGAAGCGTTGTGCCCATGGAATATGTAAGTCGGACAGTAGGTACCCCAAGAGTTTGGCTGGGAGAGTCTTGTTCTTTCCCTTCCCAATACTCCTAAAGATTACAAAGCTGCATTGTTTTAGACACAGGATCAGCAGCATTATACTCTAACTTCACAAAAGCAAAAATCCAGATATCCTTCAGCAGCACTCATTTGACTTCCAGGGTGAAGTGGAGGTCCTCCGATGCATCCAGGTCCCTCTCATCTTTTCTTTTTTTTTTTTTTGCTAACTTTGGATGTATTTAGGTCATGGGTCAGTTTTTTACCAGTCACTGTTCCCCCTGTACTTATAAGTCTCACCCATCTCCACAACGGTGCCCTTAACTGTGGTTGAGTTTTTCTAAAGCTGATGACATGTCTTTGCTTTTTGTTGTTTAACTTGAGGATATGACTGTCACACCACTGGTTCACGGTCGACCTCCCCATCCTGGAGCAGATAGACTAAAACCGTGTCGTCAGCAAAGTGCCAGAGATCTGTTAATGTGGTGACTCCTGCAGTCATCAGTGTAAGAATAAGGGACAGGACACACCTCTGAGGATGACCGTTTAAGTCTATGAGCCATTTTGATATGCCAACCTCAAGATTACAATTGTTCATTAATTTATGAGACAAAATATGTGGCTGGAGTGTGTTCAAAGCTGAGGAGAAGTCAGGAAAATAAAGTCGAGTTTGGACTTGCTTGAAGCTGGCCCCCCACCCCACGCAAAATTTCGGGAAAACAGTCTGTTTCGTTTGTGTTTCGTTTGTGCTTCATTTGTGCTGGTTTGTGCCGGTTTGTGCTGTAAAAATTGTCGTTTGTGCTGCTACGGTTTTTAAGTTATTACATATTATTTTATAGGTCATCCAGAGTTCACCCAGCCCCCCATTTGCTCCAAATGGACCCAAAATGGTACCGTTCATTTGTGCTTCGTTTGTGCTGGTTTGTGCTGCTACGGCTTTATAGATATTACACACTTTAATTTCCGGAGATGACGTCACCACTAGAAATGCTCTCGTGCTGGTGTTCTTTATTTGTTTTGGATGCGGTCAAACAAGGTTCGTCTCGTGCTACCACGCTAAGGAAATTTGCTCTTCATCTGTAATTCCATGTACCTTTGTATGTTTCTCCGCATTTTTCATACTCCAGGCACCTGGAATGCCACCGTTGCAGGACGAACTTCAGGTAAACATGTTACACTGTTGTGGCTTTTTTTGCTAGCCTACAGAAAAACTTGAATGTTAAGATAATATCCGCTGTTGTGGTTTTGTAGCAGTTATTTTTAGGGATGCATGATATTGGATTTTTGCCGATATCCAATATGCTGATATTTTGAAACAAATTTTGGCCGATACCAATATTTAATTACATTTTTTTCCACTGTAATAAACACCAATTCTATCATGGACTGCAATTTTTTTTTTAAATTTTGGTTGTCTATTTTTGTACAAACTGACAAAACATTTGATTTTTATCAGAACTGAAGGCAGAACTGAAGAACTTGTTTTGATTTGTTTTTTTTTTCTCAAATACAGCCATACACTAATGACAAACTTACAGTAATGTCATTGAATTACATGTGTATTACATGCTTACATGTATTTTTAACAGTACAGCCGAAGTCATCTGCATTTTTGTGGGCAATAAGCAGCAGCAAAATAACCTGCTTACTCTGGGCTCCACAGTGCAAAAAAGAAATAGCTTCTACATTTAGACTGATTCTCCTTATTACTCAGCCAGTTTGCGGGATGGCTCCCTGAGATACTCCTGAGAAAAGGCTTTGAAAAACAACAACAACACAGATTCTTAAATGCAAAAAAAAAAAAATAATAGCTATAGTTCAGAGCTTAATTATAATTCTAAATTTCTGAGACTCAAGATGAACAGAAATAAAACTTCAACTAAAGTAGTTCTCCTGATTCTGCCTAAACAGCACAAACTAACTAAGCAACCAAGTTTAATGGGCATTTCACTGTAAACAGCGCTGTAACAACACAGTGACACCCACATCTCCAATGCTGGACACACCTTCGTGCACCTTCGAGTGTGCACAGAGGACGGCACTCAGAAGTCCGTCATTGCTTTTGCGATGTTTCACGCATGTCACGTAGGATGACATGCATGTTCTTTTTATCTCTAAACATGTTATCAAAAGCGGCTGCAACTGCGGCTGCTGAGTGAGCACTCCAGTGAGTGTAGGACAGACTTTTTAAGAGTAAAATCCTCATCTATCCACGGAAGCAGTGAGGCTCAACATGATGATGTCCATATATCCGTGGTGAAGCTCATATGTTTAGCTTTAATGAGGAGCTTCTCTACGTGACTGGAAACAAAGTTTTGCAGTTCAGGTAAGGCTATAAGCGCCCGCTAGGTATAACGTAGCAGGGCTTTAAATGCATCACAAGCTGGTATATTCCACCACGCTGAAAGGCTGATTATTAAGAGCTATAAATTCAATGATTTTCCTGTTCAGCTCCTTACCTTTCGGTTGTCACTGCTGTATTTTTTAGCTTTGTTGAATGACTTAAGTAGAGGCTGCTGCCAAGTTTTCCCTGGCACGAAGTTTTGCCATTCGTTATAGTCCTTGTAGTCATCAAGTTGGCGTTTTTTTTAGAGGCAAAATTAAACTGGTGGTGTTAAAGGCATGTTGTTGAGCTCCTCCACGCATCTGATGTACTTTACAAGCGATGCAAACAGCTGCTTTGCTGTCTTGTTCCCACTCCTCAGACTTCTCCCACACAGCTGGCATGTTGTTTATTGTTGTTGTTTGCGCACGTCTGGCGTCATTGCGTGCGCTTAATTATGACGTCATATTATTGTCCGTACACATCGGCATAAATTTTACTATCGGCCGATACCGATAATTAACTTTTTAAGCTATTATCAGCCGATACAGATATACTGCCGATAATATCGTGCATCCCTAGTTATTTTGTGAGTTGTACCCTGTTAGATCTACAAATCTGCAAAACATCTATAGAATAGTGTAACAAATTTATTAGACCACCACCTAAGTTTTATGCCAAAGCTGCAGTAAATTAATATTTATAATGACCAAAATGATTTGAAAATGAAGTTGATGACTGCATGAAGAAGAAACTTGGAACATCATCAAAATCAATGCATTGCACCAATCAAGCAATCTCTGCTTTGGGTAGAACACAGCATGGGGGCAGCTCTTTGTGTTTTCTGATGCTGCTTTCACTCTGCTCCCCAGGTTATCGTACATCTCCCAGGCACTTGCAGCCCTCCTGCAGTATGCCACATAATGTCCAAGAGAATCCTGGCTCAAGCCTCTTTGAAATGCAATGACTGCCCTCAAAGTAAAGGTCTTCTCTTGGAGCACCAGACTGGAGGGAAATTCAGGCAAGGCAACTTCCATACAACTGCGGCCAAGGTCAGTGTCAATCCACTGAACATCTCCCAAACTGTAGCTGTAGGTAACATTCCCTGAACACAGAGCCTTTCCTGTGCTGCTGTCTTGCTTTTTGAATGCAGAGGGACACTGAGATGGATTTTGGACGAGCCTGAGGCAGGGAGAGTCAGGAAGGCTGAGTCCTTCTGTAGCTGCAGTCTCAAGATGAGCCATGCCACAGGTCTGCAAGACAGCAGTGTTGGTACACACAAATGGAACTTCCCTTCTTACTTGTGTGCTTAGACTGCACTACTGTGAGGAACATTGTTTCATCAAATAAACACTTTGAAGATTCCTCATGGTTTTCTCAATCACAGTAGAGATGCGGCATTGTGCATCAATTTGGAGAGCACCAGAGGTCAGGTGGACAGGTTTGAAGATTTCCCTCAGCAGTGCTGCCCTCTGTGAGTACACCTGTTGGGTCACACCCTGTGTAGTGATTGTTTTCACCAGCTGGAGGAATTGGTTGTCACATTCGTTGCTGCTAACAACCTTTTCAAAAGAAAAGCTGTCACAAAAAGAACAACATAAGCTCTGAAAAACAGCATCAAATGCACAAGTGTTGAGCACAGAGACGTTTGATCTGCCACGTTTAACAGGCTGTTGATGGTTCCCATTTTTTAACAATTGCACCGTAACTTTCTTCCGGCCCACAGATGCATCTACGTGCAGCCATTCGGGACAAGGAGAGAGGTAAGAACTCGTCTTCCTTTTTTTGGGTGGAACTCCTAAGCCTCTCCAGTTTTCAACAACATTCTCATCTGTTGGAAGACTGTTTGCAGCTGCATCAGACTCCTCACCAGGGTGAGCATCATTTCTTCTGTTGTTTTCTTCACTCTGGGAAGTAGTGGAGACAGGGTCAGGTCCTAGGACAGTCGTTGCATCAGCTACATCCTTTTCACTCTTTTGTTTTGCAGAACAAATCCGCATGTTTCCCTCGGTGAAGGAAAGGTGACGAGCAACGAACCGATCAACACGAATGGGCAGGTTTTCATGCTTGAAAAGCCCATTTTTATGTTTTTAAACTCTGCTTCAACAGTAGCAGAAGTAGCAGTGATGCTGGTGCTTCAGAAGAGAGGGACCATATTCCTGTCCAGAGTGGTAATGTCTCACCAGTTTTTTAACAACTGAGCCAGTTGCATCAAAACATACTGTTGGGTGAGATTTCTTGGATAAGGTCTTGTACACATGCATTTGTGTTTGACTCCAGTAGTGACAGAAAAACTTGCCCAGTCCAATGTCTTTAATGCTACCACTGTGAGGTACACTGTACTTCAATAGCTGCAATAAGAAAATGGGATCTTTGTCACCTAATGCCGTATCATTTTTCTCTTGTTTTGCTTTGTGCAGGGTGGCCAAATTTGGTAAATGGCTTGGCTCAGGATCTCCAAAGTCCATCAGCTTCTCTGCCTGTGATGCCCGCCATACATGTGGTTCCATCCTGCCCTCACAGAGTTCTTCAGCTATCTGCACACGCAACTGTCCAGACATGAAACGCTTCGAGCTGCCAGTGTGCAGGGAGTCATCCCTGTGCTTAATAGAACAGTTGAGCACCATTGGGCTGTTGATTTCGGGCTCTCTGTCACAATAAATGTCAAGAAGGCCATGACACTCTTTACAGTGTCCTCTGATTTCAATATAATTATTTGTGATGGATGGATAGACCTTGGCTCTTTTAAAAACAAATGTGTAAGGAATTTTAACTGCTTACCAGATTTGTTCATTTATGATGTGGGTCCAGGTGCCAGGCTTCAAAATTGTATAAATCCTTTTTTGGGTTTGAGAATACTTATCTTTGTATTCAGCCTTTTCTGGAATAAATTCTGCCCACTTGTCAAAAGGAACTTGAAGCTGAAATGATTGTTCAGGGAAATGGGGACCTGATTCAGAGCCTGTGTCGTCACTGGTTTCAGGATCAGTTTCATGATGACTGAATCCCAAAGCTGACCAGATGTTGTGTCTGTTAGCTTTGACAAAGGTGTACAGAGCCTTTGCAGAGATCTTGTTTCCCAGCTGATTACTCAGATCCGTCCACACACTGGCATTTGGAGTGGCTATGTTGCCATTTTGGACTACGGCCTCTTTCGATGAGCAGAGAACAGCAAAAATCAAATCTCTGTCTACTGCTGGTTGTCTGGGCATCTAGTTTAAGGACAAATGAATATGATTAGGATTCATTACATGAATAATAATAACCTCATATGCTTGGCTTTAAATGAAATATCTAGGAAACTGGTCTAGGTCAGGAGTTGGCAACCATAACAATGCGAAGAGGTGTTTTAGACAAAGAAAAAAAAATTAACCCTTTCATGCATGAATTATGAAATCACAAAGGAATGCTTTGTTTACCTTATAATTATTATTATCAATATTATCTCTTATAATATTTCATAATTTCAAACAAGTTAAAAATCACGGTCATTTTTTTTCAATGTTGTATTTTGAGGGAGTTATGCCTCTGTTCACTACAGTTGACACCATACACCTGCGGTATAAATAGTAATTTAATGGAACATAATAAATATTGACAAGCACATGTCTTTTACAAACATTTATTTAGAGTAAATAAATGAAAAAGCTAAATTTGATGTATATGTATTATTGCTGTTTAATAAAACTATTCACTTGTGAATTAAACCAAAGTTTTAAATAAAAGATACCGAATTAGGTCCCTAAAAATTTGAAGCAGGCCTGGGCATTTTCCACCTTGTTGGCCCGTCGGCTGATTCTCCTTAATTGCAAACTCCCCAGCCCCCCTTCACATTCTCGTTGGGTCCATGAGGTGCTTTATGATTTAAAGCTTGAGAAGCTCAGGTTTACATTGAAAGGCTCAGTGAAATCATTTTATGCCACATGGGATCCCTTTCTGAACCTTATACATTCTCTTGATTTCTCCTTTGACCTGGAGGATTGACGTGTGTTATTTATCTACTCTTGAGTGTTTATGTCACATATTTGTTTTATTATTATTATTATTATTATTATTATTATTGTTTTAATTTATTCATTAATTATTATTGTTATTTATTTACCTTTATTCCTCGTTTTAATTAATAAATTTGAAAGGTTTGGCCGAATAAGGGATGGGGGGGGGTTGACCTACTGATGTGACGTCTTATTGATGTTAACTTTATATTTGTAAACCTCATGCATTATGCCACACTGTCTTGTTTGTTTAAAATGTTCTATAAAGTTGAAAAAGAAATCGGTGAAATATGGACACAGGCAAAATACATATACTCTTTAGTGCATAAGGTCCACTGAAGTGGACAGATTAATTTTTGGTCACAGAAAAAATATATAAAAGAAGTATTTTTAAAATCTGCATAAACTTTTCCTAATATTGGATTTTAAGATATATATATTTTAAGCTGTCTGATTCTTTGAGAATAGAAGGATTTAACAGTTATTGCTGAAGGGTGTGGTGCAATTCGCCCTTCATCTGCCAATTTGGATTTATCTTGCAATATGTCAATATGACAAAAAATATGCAAAGAAAATATTTTTATGAAACTTCAGACGGGTTTGGAAGTTTTCCACCTGGTAGTTGGACATGGTAGTCCAACCTTAATGGTAAAAATGTATTCCAAATATGCATGAAAGGGTTAATTTCATCAAAATGATGTATTATTTTAGTAATTATTTTGAAATTCAGTTTCCCCTTCTAGGTCGTTTGTGCAGTTGCTAAATTACATGTGCCTAATGTGAAAATGTTAGCTAGCTTGCTAGCAGAGATGAAGGTTTTCAGTCATTTTTCACTGTGGACATTGTTCACAGACTATTGTTGATGCAGAAGGCAATGTCTTTCATTCTATATTGTAATTTCTCTTTTTTTTTTTTACATATTTTACTTACATTGGACAGAAGTTTTATTTTGCAGAGGAGTCTAAGAATCCGTGCTCTGAAAGTGCTTGCAGAGTTTTTTTTAATCCCACAGATAACTAGCCAATGTGAGTGCACCTTAGTGGGAAAAAAAGGCGCAGGGCATGATCCTTCTTTCAAATGAAGAACAAAACGCTGGCTAGGGAATGCAATCTTTTTATTGGTATTTCAGACATGTTTTTGGTTGACAGGACTGTTGAAGCAGATAATGAAGGAAGATGTATCAAGAAATGATGACCAGGTAAGGCTCCATCACGACTGAGATGCCACTGGAACAACAACCATGCTAATCCAGTACAAGTGTGCTACCTTTTGTTAATTAAAAAATATAAGTGGAATAAAGACACGGCAGGGGCTTAATGGAGCTGCATGATAATTAAAAAATATCAGTAAACCGTAACAGTATAAATAAAGTGTTTTACGGCCCCGTGAAGGAGGGGTTTGATGTCATCTCCGGAAATTAGAGTGTGTAATATCTATAAAACCATAGCAGCACAAATGAAGGTTTTTACGGCACAAACAAAGCACAAACAAACGGTACCATTTCGGGTCCATTTGGAGCAAATGGGGGGGCTGGGTGAACTCTGGATGACCTATAGAATAATATGTAATAACTTAAAAACTGTAGCAGCACAAACAACAATTTTTAAGGCACAAACGAAGTACAAACGAAACAGACTATTTTCCCAAAATTTTGCATGGGGTGGGGGGCCAGCTTCATGCAAGTCTAGTTTGGTTCTCCAGATGCTTCAACAGAAACTTAGCAGTCATGGCAGCATCTTCTCCTCTGTCAGGATGATCAGGTCAAGCAGGTCCTGCACTTTATTAGTCAGGAACTGCTTGACCAATGGCTTCAAACATTTCATTACCAGTGAAGTAAGAGTTACTGGTCTAAACTCATTTAGCTTTTAAGATCTGCTCTTGGGAACTGGAATGACTGTGGATTTCTTCTATAGTAATGGGACCTTATGCTGAGAGAGGGACAGCTCATCCAGGGTCACTGTGATAACCTAAATAAGTCATCCCAGACTTCCTCTGCTCATAAACATTTTCCGACTCCGATCAGATGCTCATACCACCTTAACTGGCTCCTCTCAGAGGAGCAGCAGCTCTTCTACAGATGTCTGAATTACTCACCATATCTCTAAGGCTGAGCCCAGACACCCTAAGGAACCTCATTTTCCCTGCTTGTATCTGTGATGGCCTTCTTTTAGTCATTACCCAGAGATCATCACCATGGGTGAGGGCTGGATGGACACAATGATGGTGCTCCTTGAGACTGTGGCTTAATCTTTGCTTTCCTGGGGAAAGTTCAGAACAGACATTTAAAGTAAAAGTGCATGATTGAGTCTATAGAGGATCTTTCACCTGTCATCAGGGTTCAGACAGAGCAGAGGTCCTGAAGCTGGTTTAACTAAAGGAAACATGAACACAGTGTAGAGGACAGTATGCCGTGGAGGTTTTAAAATCTGTCTGCTGCTGCTGCTGTCTGATGGACTCAGAGAACAGTAGAAAAGATTGGCCAGAAAACAGAAACATATGACAAATTCAGTTTGAAACAGATCCTCGCATTCTGCACAGATGGAGAGATGTTTGGCTGCAGGCAAAACTGTAATCATGTAGAGAGTGGAGGCGGAGGCGGTGGAGGGTTTCTGAGGATCCTCACACAAGATAATCTGTTATCTTCTTTCAAGGGTGGGTGGGAATGGGGGGGGGGGGGTCTAATTTAGGAAGCAGCTGTGAGGATATCACTGACAGATCACTGAGAGGATGGAGATCACTGAGAGGATGAAGATCACTGAGGATGAAGATCACTGAGGATGAAGATCACTGAGAGGATGAAGATCACTGAGGATGGAGATCACTGAGAGGATGAAGATCACTGAGGGGATGAAGATCACTGAGAGGATGAAGATCACTGAGAGGATGAAGATCACTGAGGATGGAGATCACTGAGAGGATGAAGATCACTGAGGGGATGAAGATCACTGAGAGGATGAAGATCACTGAGAGGATGAAGATCACTGAGGATGGAGATCACTGAGAGGATGGAGATCACTGAGGATGAAGATCACTGGGGATGGAGATTACTGAGGATTGAGATCACTGAGGATGAAGATCACTGAGGATGAAGATCACTGAGGATGAAGATCACTGAGAGGATGAAGATCACTGAGGATGAAGATCACTGAGGATGAAGATCACTGAGAGGATGGAGATCACTGAGGATGGAGATCACTGAGGATGAAGATCACTGAGGATGAAGATCACTGAGAGGATGAAGATCACTGAGGATGAAGATCACTGAGAGGATGGAGATCACTGAGGATGAAGATCACTGAGAGGATGAAGATCACTGAGAGGATGAAGATCACTGAGGCTGAAGATCACTGAGAGGATGGAGATCACTGAGGATGAAGATCACTGAGGATGAAGATCACTGAGAGGATGGAGATCACTGAGGATGAAGATCACTGAGGATGAAGATCACTGAGAGGATGAAGATCACTGAGAGGATGGAGATCACTGAGGATGGAGATCACTGTGGATGAAGAACACTGAGAGGATGAGGATAACTGAGGATGGAGGTCACTGTGGATGAAGAACACTGAGAGGATGAAGATCACTGAGGATGAAGATCACTGAGGATGGAGGTCACTGTGGATGAAGATCACTGAGGATGAAGATCACTGAGGATGAAGATCACTGAGGATGAAGATCACTGAGAGGATGAAGATCACTGAGGATGAAGATCACTGAGAGGATGGAGATCACTGAGGATGAAGATCACTGAGAGGATGAAGATCACTGAGAGGATGGAGATCACTGAGGATGGAGATCACTGAGGATGAAGATCACTGAGGATGAAGATCACTGAGAGGATGAAGATCACTGAGGATGAAGATCACTGAGAGGATGGAGATCACTGAGAGGATGAAGATCACTGAGGCTGAAGATCACTGAGAGGATGGAGATCACTGAGGATGAAGATCACTGAGGATGAAGATCACTGAGAGGATGAAGATCACTGAGAGGATGAAGATCACTGAGGCTGAAGATCACTGAGAGGATGGAGATCACTGAGGATGAAGATCACTGAGGATGAAGATCACTGAGAGGATGGAGATCACTGAGGATGAAGATCACTGAGGATGAAGATCACTGAGAGGATGAAGATCACTGAGAGGATGAAGATCACTGAGAGGATGGAGATCACTGAGGATGGAGATCACTGTGGATGAAGAACACTGAGAGGATGAGGATAACTGAGGATGGAGGTCACTGTGGATGAAGAACACTGAGAGGATGAAGATCACTGAGGATGAAGATCACTGAGGATGGAGGTCACTGTGGATGAAGATCACTGAGGATGAAGATCACTGAGAGGATGAAGATCACTGAGGATGAAGATCACTGAGAGGATGAAGATCACTGAGAGGATGAAGATCACTGAGGATGGAGGTCACTGAGAGGATGAAGATCACTGAGAGGATGAAGATCACTGAGGATGGAGGTCACTGAGAGGATGAAGATCACTGAGAGGATGAAAATCACTGAGGATGAAGATCACTGAGAGGATGAAGATCACTGAGAGGATGGATCCCCATCCTCTCAGTGATCCACAGTGGGACCAGGGGCTCATAGTTACTCTCATTCTTGTGTGGACCCAGACCTTTCTCACATAGAAAACATTTGGAGCATCAGAAAAGGAAAAATCCAGCAAAGAAGACAGGACTGTTGAGCAACTTGAATTTACATCAGACAAGAATGAGACAACATTCTTCTGCCATAACTCTGTTGTTAAAAGAAAAGGGGATGCTGCACTATGGTAAACATGGCCCTACTTTATTGAGATGTGTTGGTGCCATTAAATTTAAAATGAGCAAATATTTCATGAAATGGTAAAATGTTTCAGTTTCAACATCTGACATTTTGTCTATGTTTGATTGTGAATAAAATATGAGTTTATGATATTAGACAAACATTCACATCTGTTTCTGTTTACATTTTGCACAGCACCTCAACTTTTTGGAAATTGGGGTTGTATGACAAATAGCCTATATTTATCCTTTTGGCCCTTCATTTCAGTAATTTTACGACTGAAATTTAAACAAGCACGGTTTTTCCTCTATGGCAGTTTTTTCAATATAAAATATTCATTGAAAATAAATTACAGGAGCTATCCTTGACAAATGAATAATTTGACCGATGTAGTTTCTAGTGAACAACAGCGCCATCTTGCGTCTGAATAAACTCCTTACACAGAGAAGGAGAAGGGGGCGGTTCCCATGATGTCATCACGTTCATCCTGACGTTGCTGGACTCTGGACGCTCTGGTCTGCACCCGGCGGGGAAGTTAGCAAACCAGTTGAACAAGTAATTCTGCAAAGTATCGTCATATACTAAGGTATGCTCTGAATAATTATGTTTTTAGTTTGTTTATTTTCTTACTCAGAAGTTCTAAAGCGCTTTAACTTCCGGCTGACACTCGTAAATAGCTGCTAATAACACTAGAGCTAACTTTCCTAGCTAAAGCATGCACGCCCCCATGGACGACAGTGGACGCTGAACTCAATGCACAATTCTGCCATTTTTAATCATTTTTGTTCATTAAATTAGTACAAACTTAATTTGGCTTTTGTTTCTACAGCCTGTTTGTTTAATGGTGTATAATAGACAGTTCGGCATATATAAGCTGCATTGTGAATGAGGTTTTTGAGGTTTTAAAAAGATTTGCTTTTGTGTGTGATTCAATGTGGGCGCAGCTGAGGTTAACGCTAATGTAAACCGTGTAAAGACAGGGACGTGAACTATAGGGGAATATATGATTGTGGACTGATATGTGTGGTTGGGGTTAATTTTTGCTGCAGCTGAAACTAGTTTTTCATTTTCTAATGATACACGTATCTTTACTTTGACAGTTTTCTTGTAGCTGTTTGGCGTACAGAAGCATGATGTCTAAAGTTCATCTAGTTTATTCAATTTCATAAAATTCCTTCTTTTTTAAACCTTAAAAATATATCAGTTACCTAGTTTAACTGTTGTCTAACATAAAGACGACTTGATATTTGCTGAATCAAAGTTTTTCACCACAGAAATAAAATACTTGACATTATATAAACTAAATGGTCTTGATGTAGATGTATCTTCATACGTTTTATCTGGACAACCTTGTCAATATAACACTGTTTACTTGGTTTAGAAAAAATCATGGACAATGCAAGTACCCCTCATAAGACCAAAAGACACCTCGTGTGCATTGCTTCATGTTAATAATCCCACAATGCAATGCTTCACCTTTGCTCTAGAGATAACAGGCGTGAACTGTCCAGTTACATGACTCCATTTCTTAAGGTTTTGAAGGTAAAATCTGTTATTTATTGACAACTCTTTTGCACTGTAGCTGTATTTTAGATACATGAGTTTTTCCATCAGAATTACTAGACAGATTTAAACCTGTCTTATTTATTGTCTCAGTTTGAGTACTTATGTTCCCTCAGGTAGAGATGCACAATGTTATCGGTATGATATCGGTATTAGCAGCCATCAACCTGTGAGTTACCTGTATCGGCAGATAGGACAGTTTCTGTTGATGTTTATAACCAATATTTATCCATACAAATCTTTGGAAAGTACTAAAATGACAGATATTTAGATTTGTTTGTGTAAAGTATTGCACACTTTTGTCCTAATCGTGTTTTCATTCTGCCCTGTCAGAGCATCAGAGATGGCTCTCACACAAGTGTCCTCCAACAAATGTGCCGGTGGCTTCGAGAAGGTTTTTGAACATGAGAGGTGAGATCATTTCTGTGTCTTTGAGTGTAAAGTCAAAGTTCACATGTGCCAAAAAAACCAAAACAAAAAAAAAAGTTTGATTTGGATTTGACTATAAAACTTTCATTTAATGCCAAATTTAAACAAACACCAAATAAACTTAACATAAATACATTTATGCACCCTTTCCTGAGGCATTTTATTTTACGGGGCTTCCTAAAAAATACAAATATGGCCTAAAATTGATATCCGGATATATTTTCACCATATCCTGATACAATATATATATTGTGATATTTTGAAATGGCCCCTAAGCATCTGTATTTAATTCAGCCCCAAATGACACTAGTTTGGTGATTTTTAATTTTTAATAAAATTGTGGACAGAAAGTAAAAATCAATATAAAGTCAAATTTAGCAGTTATATTTTGAAATGGACTTTACTCAATCTTTAATTAATAAATCAAAATACATGAATCATGAAATACTTGATCTTGAAAGTCCTGAAATGTTTTCTGGGTTATGTTTACCATTGCTGATTATAAAATGATTATTTCCCTCATTAAGGGTGAAGCAAACCTACACTAGACTCACCAATCCTGCTTGCAACTAGATGCCAAAACCCTGCAGTCTAGTCCTCCATTCAGGCTCACAGCTGTGATTATATTAGTCCATCGTCTGTGCTGATGAACGCTGGACCAGTTTCTGACAAGTTCATAACATGAGACTGTCTTTAGACCTCATTCAATAAACTCTCCTGTGTGATCATGGGGGCAGCTTGTTTGGAGGCAGGAACATTTTAACTCCTTGTTGTCGGTGATCTGAACTGTTAGGCAGAGATAACTCTCCATTGTTGTGGACAAGTGGATCGCATCTGTCCGCTGCTGGGCCGTCTTTTCTCTGACCTGTACACCTCTGGCATGGAGTTTTCAGCAAAATGTTTGCTCCCAGGCAAATCTTGTATTCTGGGTTAAATGTCTTTCTGAGATTTTTTAAATCCTGGATTTTCAACAACACTGGGCTCGTGTCTTTAGCGGCGTGTTGTGTTACTACCACCGTTATCTCAGAGTCATCTTGCAGCGTATTTTAATGAATACCGCGTGAGTCAGACCTCTTCCTTTTCAAAGTTAAACGACTGCTCAGCGCTACAGATCCAGCGCTGTTTCTAAGGCATCTAGCTAGCCGCTAACTCACCCGAGCTGTGTTTACCTTCTTCTCCCTTGCTTCTCTCGCTGCTGATATAAAAAACCTGGTCGCATGTGTGGAGTTTTCTGGCTGGGCGGAGGAGCAAAGACAGCTCTCTGCTGTGAGAGATGCATTCAGGGACAATGGGAGAAGCGAAACTCCAGCGAGAAATGCACCCTGGCAGCTCAAAACTTCCACATAAATTTATAGTCAGATATTCGTGATATAGTCATTTTAATGACACGCTACATCCACAGAGCGAGGGCGAACAGGTAGCTCCAGAATCTATTTGTGGCGGTCTGCCACAAATAGATGAATGTATGAGAAACACTGGTTCTAAATGAATGTCTGTTTGTGTGTCCTCGATGTAGCGCTGAACTCAAGTGTAAGATGAAGTTTGCCGTCTACCTGCCTCCCAAAGCTGAGACTGGAAAATGTCCTGTCATGTACTGGCTCTCTGGTGAGCGAGAAGCTTTGATTTTGAAATTTTACAGCTGTATAATGACTGGTATAGAAAAAAGGAAGCATGTATTGATAAAAACACTCCCACACAGTGTGAGACTTGAAACCTTCAATTCACAAGAATTTGTTTTGAATAATGAATCAAAAATGAACTGATTTTCTGTGATGGAATTGTCATAATTGGTTAAAGAGATGATTAATAACTTATGGTGCAGAGATCTTAAAACCTTTAAACTTACCTTTAAACATTGATAATGGGTGCAGACAGTGTTTGTTTGGGTGTTGATTTTTTTTTTATGGGAGTTGTTTTAACAAAAAAAAAGTTTTGCAAAGACTTACGTAAGTTAAGTAATTTCATGGGACTGAATCTTAAAGCTAAGTGAAATATCATGGGACAATTTAAAGCAGCCTGGTGTGGATGGTTCATGGCAAATGTATCATGTGGCAGAATAAACTAGTATTGTGTGTGTGTGGGTGTGTGTGTGTGTGTGTTTCTCTGCAGGTCTGACGTGTACAGAGCAAAACTTCATCACTAAAGCTGGAAGTCAGCTTCCTGCTGCTGAGCACGGCATCATCATCGTCGCTCCAGACACCAGCCCACGTATGATCTAACACAAATTGAATATTACACTCACTTACAGACACAGAGTATGTTTCATTTGTCATATATTTGTAGCTTCAGTGTCCTGTTTTTGCACACAAAGTTCCTCACAAACATTCAGAACCACCACATTGGCTCATCTCTTCTGTGACTAAAACTGTCAGACAAACCCAGCTGTTTCCCATCATGCTTCAGGTGGCTGTAACATCGAGGGAGAGGATGAGAGCTGGGATTTTGGCACCGGAGCTGGTTTCTACGTGAACGCCACCGAGGACCCCTGGAAGACAAACTACCGCATGTATGCCTACGTCACTGAAGAGGTGCGTTTGATTTACGTCACAGATAAAACTCACCTTTTAACTCGACCTTCAGATAAAATAATTTCTCTGTTTTCAGCTCCCCAAACTGATCAACGCTAACTTCCCCACCGACCCAGACAGAATGTCCATCAGCGGACACTCCATGGGGGGCCATGGGGCCCTGATCTGTGCCTTGAAGAACCCTGGGAAATACAAGGTACTGCATGTTACACTCAGCTAAAAACACTTCCTCATCACCCTTTTTTTTTTTTTTTTTTTTGGAAAATGACAGGACAAATAAACAGTGTTATTAAGAATTGAATAAACTGTACATGAATTCTCTGCTGTGTGCTGTAAAACTACAGACAGATAAGGGCTCTGGACTCAAGATCAGAAGTTTGTTAAAGCTTTGCCTCTTTTATTTTTATCAGGCATTAAAGTAGTGAAGATCAGATTATCAACAAGACTTTTAAGGGATGTTTTCTTGTTTTGTTTTTAGGTGTTGTTTTATGTTTGTTGCACTTTAATTTTGTTCAGGATGTATAATGCATTATTAATAAAATACGTTATTATTATTTAAGTTTTGAGACCTGGACTCGTACAGTAAAGCTGCTGTTTCCTCTTCAGGCTGTGTCCGCCTTCGCTCCCATCTGTAACCCCATGCAGTGCCCGTGGGGACAGAAGGCGTTCTCAGGATACCTGGGCTCTGACAGGTCTACGTGGGAGGTAAGAGAGCTGCAGTCTGCTGTCCTCATAATAACTGTAATCACTACTGTAATCATTGTGGAGCTGTAATCGTTAGACTTTGAGAAATGTGGGCATGGTGTCCTCCTCCTCATGTCCCTGAGACGAGCTTTAACATCAAGTTTCTAAGTTAGAACTCAACTTCTTTTCCCACATTTCTTTTCTTTTCCTCTCCTCCTCTTCCTCCTTTTCTCAGGCGTATGATGCCACCGTGTTGGCGGGGTCGTACTCCGGTCCACAGCTCGACATCCTGATCGATCAGGGTCGTGATGATCAGTTCCTGTCTGCCAGCCAGCTGCTGCCCGACAACCTGATCGCTGTCTGCTCTGAGAAGAAGATCCCTGTCGTCTTCAGGCTGCAGCCGGTGAGTTCCTTTAAACTGTCAAAGTAAAAGCATCCAGACTTCACCAACACATGCACATTTACACACTCTACTATCATGGTGAGAGGATTCTGCTTCCTGTTCAGCCAAGACAAACACAAATAAATACCTGAAATACACTGAAATTACAGAAAAAAACAACCTGTAAAGAGCAGAATAGAGTTAATGCTAGTGTAATGAAATTTAAATATAATGTAAAATAAAGAGGAGTGAAGTGTTTTATTTCCTTTCAAAGAGGAATTTAACGATTTGATTTAATGTGATTCAGTCCAGTTATATATGATCTGATGCAAACTAATTATTTGAAAACTGATTATTTTTGCTCTGCAAAACTGAAAAAAATATGAGTGAACATTGTATTTGCTCTCAGTTTATTTCCATGCCTGTACTGGGCTCAGATGTATTAATGCAGCGGCTCTCAGCTGATGAGTCGGGACCCAAAAGTGGGTCGCAATGCTGTTTCTAGTGGGGCACGAATGTGTGCTAGGAAAACTGATGGTAAAATGTAGGGATGTGCGTGGTTAATCAGTAAAACGGTTAAAATGGTTTATCAAATTAGCCGCGTGGGATTTACTCGTCGGTTAAACTAAATACCTATGAGTTTTTATGAACACGGTCTATAATGCTCTTTTAAACTGTAATAAAACTCCTGCCACTAGAGGCCGCTGTATTTGGTTAAACAAAATGTAAATGAGTGTTTAGCCGAACAGGGAAATGGACGCTTAGGAACATCCTTGGTAAAATGTTGATGATGTATGGAAGCCCTTAGTGGACATCCAGTACACCCATGCTTTTTTATTGATAGTTTTGGGGCGACTGTGGCTCAGTAGGTTGAGTCGGTTGTCTTACATTAGGAAGGTTGTGGGTTCCATCCCCAGTCTCTGCATGTCGATGAGTCCTTGGGCCAGACACTTAACCCCAGTTTTCTCCCACTGCTGTCAGTGGTGTGTAAATGGGTATGGAAGCGTATGAATAAGATTAGCTAATACTGATGGCCAGTTCTCCATAGCAACCTCTGCCATCAGTGAAGGAGTGTGTGAAAGAATGGGTCTGAATTACAGGTAGGTGTCCATTGCTGTAGATTTTCTTGTGATGACGAGTACATTGTAGACATTGTCTAAGGGTTGCAACTTATTTAGCTCCTTTTTTGCCTGAAAGCAAAACAGTTTTTTCCAATACAATGAAAAAATTCCTTGAGAAATTTCCGTAATTCCATCCTGTCTCAGGAACTGTGGTAAAATAAAATGTGTTATACATGCCATTCTGTAAGGATGTGTTTGTCAGAGCCTTGCTCTTTGTTCAGTCATGTTCTGTTCCATTTAGGGTCCAAACTGAAGCATTTTTCATTAAATAAAATTGAGTACTTGAATATTTTTCAAAATTTGGGTCATGATTTCTTATAAGGGAAAGGAGATGGGTCTTGATGGCCAACCAGTTAAGAACTGATGTATTAAAGAACAGCTCTGATCTGTTCTGGCTGTCAGTCCTAGGAAAATAACGGGCTGTAGATGCTGTGAGAACCAAAGACTTTCCTGAACTGTGACTGGAAAAAAAGAAACCCTGCATTTCAAGGCATTTTGGCTTTATCATATTAACTTTAGTGTCTTTGCTACGTTGTATTTACACATGAGGACCAAACTATTAGACCCCCATGACAATTTCATTGATTTAAATGTATTTACCAAATGCTGTGAGATAAAGCTCACAGCTTTTTCAAACATCCTAGTTTTATTTTGGATGCTGAATTTAATTTACTTTGCACACAGAAATGAAAATATTCCACAAAAACAAAAACTGCCAGATCAAAATGATCAGCTCCCCTCAATAGTGTCTCATTTTTGCTGGGTAACAGCCTGCGGTCGTTTGTTGTAGTCTTCAACAAGTCTCTGACTCGTCTTCTGAGGAATCCCCGCCCATTCTCTGATTTCTTTTGGTTTCGGCATGGTAGCTTCTCCAGTGGCAGATCAAACCCTCTCTGAGGCTTTTCTACTGTGTGTAAACTGGGAAATAGCCATAGGTTTTAACTTGTTTTTACAAGCTTGGACCATTATAAAGTTAAGGCACATCATTGACTAACAGTGGTTTTGGCTATGGCTCCACTAAAAGGTCAGTTCTAAAGGAGGCTAATAATTTTGACCCTGGTAGTTTTTTGTTTTAGTGAAATAATTATGTTTCTGTATGCAAAGTAAAATAATGTAAGCATCCAAAATAAAACAAGGATGTTTGGAAAAGCTGTGATAAAAACTCTCCACTCTGTTTAACAGCACTTGGGAAATGCTACTAAAACTGACATTTTCAAAGGAGGGTTAATAATTTTGTCCTCGTGTATATAGATACAAGGAAAGACACTAGACTTGTACATTTTGCCATTTTTGTGCCGTGCACTCAGGGTGGAGATGCGATCCGGCTGCTCTGTTCCTGGAGCGCTGTGCTAAAAAAATATTTTAAATTCATATGTAATTCAGCTTTAGTAGAGAGGTTAATAAGAAAGAAGTCAGTAGTGTAGATCAAAGGGTGACAAGTCTGAAAACTTGAAAGATTTACTCCCTAAAATCAAAATTTGAAGTGAAAACATTCAAGATAAACAAATTGAAGAGGCGATACACAAAAGTTTAGAAAATAACCAAAATGCAGTCATGAATCAGGTGCTGTGTTGTTTCAGTTTTTTTCTGTCTTTAATGCTTTAATTAAGTTTCCTGTCTTAAACTTTAAAATATTGAACCAAACAGTGTGGTACGTGACAGTCTCTCACGTCTAAGAGTAAAAGGACCAAATCCATCATCATGCCTGTGTTCTCTCTGAGCTCAGGAGGCAGTTTCTGATGAAACAGTGCCACCGTGTGGCCACAGTTGGGTTTTTCTGTCTCCAGTTAAATTCATAGCTTAAATTATTTTTTCAAACTTGTACAAATAGGAAGAGATTATAAATATAATAGTTATATTAGTCTTACATGTAAGATCAGCTTTTATCTCCAGCTTCAGCCAATTTAGCCATTTTAGCAGGTCATTAGGCTACCTACAACAGGGGTTCTCAACGTTGGGGTCGGGACCCCATTTGGAGTCATGAGTCACTGAGAGGGGGTCTCCAGATGCCTTAACAAAACTAAGAACATTTTTGAATTACACTGTTGCCACTTTAAACCAATTTTGCCTAATTGTAACCCATTTTTATCACTGCTCCCCACCAATTTTGCCAATTTTAACATATTTTTGCAACTTAAACCCCATTTTTTGTCAATTTTAAACCCTTCCCAACACTTTTTCTGCCTGTTTTTGCCGCTTTTGAACCAAATCTTGCAACTCTCTGCCTATTGTTGTTATTAACACATTATTGACACATTATTATTATTAACCCCCTTTTTCCAGTTTTTAAGCCACATTTCACAATTTGATACGCCCATTTTTCCCAGTTTCTGACTATTTCTGCTACAACTAACCCTATTTTGCCACTGTCTATTTTCATCCCATTTCATTAAATTTCCACCTATTTTTCCACTTTAATGCTATTTCAGCCACTTTAGAAACCCTTTTTTTACCATTTAATATGCCCATTTTTGACACTTTAACCCATTTTGCTACTTTAAAAATCTAATTTCACCACCTTTCCCACCATTTTTTTGCCATTATTCACCCATTGTAGCTATTTTACGTATTTTGATTCTGTTTTTAACAAAAAAGATTTACATTTTTAAGAGGGCTGCTTACTACACAAATGAATTCAATGTGTTTTTTTGATAAGAGTGGTTGTTATTCAGGTTAAATATAAAATACCACAGCTTAACTTTACAATGGACCATGATTTTGCTGGGCCCCAGAAAGCTCTCCCTATTTTTCCCCCCTAATGGGCAGCCTTGTCTGCACACGACTATTCTTGATTGTGCATGGTTGTGTTCAATTACCTTCAGGTACAGTGGGTGTCCCCGATCACTGGCACCTTTATTTTGGGGGTCGCGGGGGTCCCCTGATCTAAAGCACTGTGTTTGGACGTGTCCTGCAGCAGTGTACCTTGGGAGTTGTAGTTCAGCATCATCTGGACCTTTCTGTTGGCTTTGCACTTTAGTAATGTAATCACAGTGACGACGTCCGGCTGTGCAGATGCATAATAACATAAAAGGCTGCAGTTATTTTAGGATCCAGTGGTACTGTAAAGGTTTATAATAAAGCCTGACAAGAGGCCTTTAAGTCTTAAACAGGGCCACTCCGGTACTTCATAGAAGATAGGGATGCACAACATTATCAGATATCAAAATCAGATGTTAACATTTCTGTGGATATTTCCATCTGATATTTTGGCTGTGAATATCAGCATATATAGACTGTCAATTTTAATCATATATATAATAATGAATTAGTGGAGTTTTGTGTCAGTTGAGGTCTTTATTTATTTTCATTCTTTAAACTTTTAAGTGTGATGTAAGTACTAACTTCAGTTTCTTGTTCAACCTCAAACCTTAAAGTGTGTTAGAAGGAGTGAGGTTTTAGGTCTGAAAAACATTCAATTACCAGCATCGGCTAAAATGAATCTGTAAATATCAGATATCAGCATCACTAATAGAAGTACATCTATTTTCAGTTATTTTGAAGGCTGTAAAAATGATGTTTTTATGCTTGCTACTATTTCTATGTTTTCATGTTGAGGAATGCACACTGCAGGACTATCATTGTTCTCTGCATTTTTCTAAACAACCACACAGGTAGACTCATGATACCATTTACAGATTTATTGCAATCTCAGTATTAGCCGGTATAAATGCAGCTGCACATTTTTAACAAATCATGCACTACTCGACCCAAAAGCCATCTGTTGCTGGGTTGTCTGTCTGTTCGGCTGTTTGGGACTTTTTTGTCAACTTGGTGTCTCAAGAATGATCACTGTGACGGAATGATGAACTGAACAGGTATTGGGGTCAAAGGTCACAGTGCTATTTAAATTCAAGACGTTCCTTTGACATTTCATCTTAACTATCAATAGAGGTGTTCATGTGGAGAAGGTGATCCTCCCTCTCTGCTGTCTTTTTAGATGTAATCACTGAGATGTTAAAAACGGGGAAATGAGATCATCGGAGCCAGCAGGGAGAACTCTGCATGGACTAACAGACGGGGACACGTAGTCTCAGGCTGTCATGGTGTCAGAATGTCACAAGGTGTGAAGACGGAGGAGCACTGCTACGGCACCGTCGCAGAAAAACAATCTTTGTCTCCTTTGTCTCGTCTGTGATCGAGATCTCTCAACAAGGCTCTGAGGGATTTTCTTTAAAATTTGGGAAATTAAGACAGCTGGTGTATCATTCAGTTTTTTTAAACACCAAAGATTATGTGTAAAATAACTGAAATATTTCACAGAAAAGCAGAAAATAGTGCCATAGAAGAGCTGTAAAGAGTTATTACAATCGTTGTTTAACCGTTTGTAGTACAATGTAACTCTTGTGTTTTCCATCCTGCAGGGTTACGACCACAGCTACTTCTTCATCTACTCCTTCATGTCTGACCACATCAAGCATCACGCCAAGTACCTCAACGCCTGAAGCACAGCTGTTCACCTGGTCTGCACACCTGGGCCTGCTTCACTTAGAAATCCTGCTGCAGAATTAAGAACAACATCCGTCTTTTTCCCTGGTAACTAATTGATCAATGAAACAAGTAAAGAGCCTGATCATTAATCCAGCCAGCAGCTCACAGGCTCCAAAGCACTTAATGTGAAGTCCACACATTTTTGTATGTAATTGAGCTAATTTAAGTCCCAGATAATTAGACAGTATTAATGAGAATATTGTGAATGAAAACTTCTCTGCACACCGATAGAGATCATGTGGATTTTTTTAGTTCGGCCTTTTGTCAGTGAAGAGTCTCAGCTGTGTTTTATAAAATAAAACCCTCGGTTGTTCATTTCAGTGTTTTGGTCTTATTGGAGTTTATTGAACACTATCAGAGCCTTTTACCTAAGCTGAGAGAATTACATAAAGGGTGATGGATCACTGAAATTTAGAGAAGAGAGAGAGAATGACCCCCAACCAGCCTGAGATTAAATTAAGGTTGCTTCCACACCTGGACTGTTTGGAGAAGTCCTGAAATGAGAAGGCTTTCCTTCTCTGGACATGGATGTGATTAAAGCAGCCAAAGTCGCTTTGCTTTGAGATCTAGGCACACCATATCCATGTAACATAGCCTCTTTAATCCTTGTTACAGTGTCTTTAGTCATTCTGTCGTTATAGTGATGATGTACCGTTGTATAAATTCCCACGGCGTACCTCACTTGCCCCTCCACACCACTGGAGACCCCCTGGATGAAAGACTCTGAATGTAATAAAGTTAATCTCTTTCATGGCTGAAATAAAAACCACAAAGCAAGTTTTTATAGTATATAGTTTTTGTAGTATTTAATAATTGTTTTATAGTATTTAATAATTTAATTTAATAAATATTTAGTAATTGTTTTTTATTAGTATTTCTGATGATACAGAAGAAACAAAGCTCTCTCAAGTTAAATAAAAAGAAAAACTTGAATTAAGATTAAAAATGAAACAGAGGCTAACCTTGATAAGTGCATGTAATTCTTCTCCACTGGGGGTCGCTCTTCTACTGTTTAGGGTTTACTGGGATATCTGAACACGGGGAAAGTGAGTTTTTCACACTGCAGTGTTTTTTTCTTCCTGCTCGTTGTCATTTATAGTTGATGGAAGGGAACGTTTGTTAAACATAGTTGCAGAGACCATCTTAAATGTGTTGGATGATGATCTGGACCAGGAAACGCCTCACAATGCTACCACAGTTTTTTGGGCTTACAAGTTTGTACATTTCCGGTGCATAATCCATAGCTATTTCCATGTCAGAAAATCTACATAAAACCTGGAGTGTAACACGGTACGCTTGGATGACTTATCCATGGGAATCATGGGAGTGATTCCCTACCATTCCAACCCCTATCCCACTGATAAAACTGAACTCTGAATGGTCAGAGGTCAGTACAAACTGGGGAGCTTCAGTGACAGAAACATGCAGCTGATGCAAGAGAATAATTATGTTTTATCTTAATAAGCAGCATAAAACATCAATGAGATACTGCAACAGAGCGGCAGCTTCCTGTAGGAGTTGTTAACATCCTGTTTCCTCTGCAACAATCATGTCTGTCATGGCAGCTCCATCATGACAATACGCTTTCTGTTACTATGAAAATGAAGAATTAATCAGACTTTGAAACTGTTGGAAATAAATACAATAACATAAGTAGTCTACCTAAAAAACATGAAGCATAAGTTTAGTCATTTTTGATTAATTTACAGTTTTCAGTGTGAAAATTTAGCATATTGTACCTTGAACATGTGTCAGCTTCTATTTATGGGAGACATTTGGTTTGGAGAAAAGCCTGTTCAACTCCTACAATAACTACATTTGCAATCAAAATTTTTCAACCCCCACTGCACATCAGGTTTACTGTGAACATTTACTTCACTTAATGCTTCAAGTGGTTTCCCCAAATTCAACTGAGAAAGCAACTTCCAATGACTTTTCCACTCTCAGAATTATTCAACGCTTCATGGCAGCATCTTTTGTCCTAATAGAGCACCTTTTGCTTCTATGACCTGCTGCAAACCATTAGCATATCCAGACAACAGCTTCTGGCAGTGTTCCTGAGAAATCTCAGCCCATTCCTCATTTCCAATGGCCTCCAGTTTGGAATTTTAGAATGTTCTTGGGTCAGCAGGCTGCAACCGCCTTCTTCAAATCCCACCAGAGATTCTCTGTGGTGTTCCAGTCAGGTGGCTGTGATGGCCATCATAGAGAATCTGCTGCTTCTTCACAGATGACATGACGTTTCCTCCTAGGATTTCCCGATACTCCGATGAATCCATCCGTCCTTCCACACGCTGCAGGGTTCCAGTGCCAGAGGATGCAAAGCAGCCCCAGAGCATCACTGAGCCATCGCCATGCTTAACTGTTGGCTCAGTGTTCTTTTCAGCGTCTGCTTCATTCTTCTACCTACAGACATAACACTGATCCATCGGGACAAAGTTCCAGTCTAGTTGCGTGTCTCCACAGAAACAGAATTCCAAACCCTCTGTGGCTTATTTCTATGATTCTGAGCAGACTGGAGCTGACTTTTCTTGGTCTTTTGGGTCAGTGGTGGTGTAGGTCTTGGAGTTCTGGCATGAAAACCGTCTATGCTCAGTACCACCTTACTGGGCTCACTGAAACCTCAGTCCCTGCTGCTACCAGGTTTCGCTGGAGGTCTTTTGCAGTCACTTGAGGGTTTTTCACAGCGTTCCTCCTCAGATATCTGGTAGCAACCATTGATAGCTTCCTTTTTCTGTCCCATCCAGGTAGTGGAACCACTGTTCCTGTAACTTTGAACTTATGAACTATGCTCCAGCGGTGTCTCTAGAACATTCAGGGCCTTTGCTGTCTTTTTGTGTCTTGTTCCTTGTTCATGAGGGACAATGATCTCTTCTCTTAGCTTTGTGGACCATTCTTTCGACTTTGCCATATTCTAACATGAAACAGACGTGACACTCAATAGACCCCTGAGCTTAGGGATTTCATGTTCCAGCTCAAGCAAACCAGCTGACACTAATGAAGCCCTGGATGAGTTAATCAGGTGAGCTTAAAAAACTCTGGTTTTACATATTTGAGCTGCTGTGAGGAATTCTAACTAGTGTTTTACTCAAGACCACACAATCCGAGGCCAGAGCACCGACACCAAGACAAGACCAAGACCAAGACCAAGACCTGCAAAGTCAATTTCATAAATCCATGACAAGGTTGAACAGTTAAAGAGCATTCTCTCTTTAATTTTAGTTTCTTTTTTTTTTTTTAAATTTTGACAGATAAAAACAAGATGTCTGCAACTCTTTCGAAGCACAACATGCAAAAATCTAAAATCTTAAATTTGTTCAACTAACTTCTAAAAAAAGTAAATCCATGTATGTTTAAAAGCCCCTGACAAGTCCAGAGTTGTTTAAAATATCTGAAAATGAGTTGTTTATCTAGATTTGTTAGGTGAATGAGGCCTAAAGTAAGTGTTCAGAGGTATTTCTGACTAGAAATAAGAAGGACTGATGTCCGAGTTTTTGCAGGTGTAGCTATTTGTTGTTTTAGTGCTTCTCTTTATTATCACATTAATGAAGCTAAAGTATAGCAGATCTGTGCTGGTCTCGACTGGTCTTGATGGAAAATCCAGAGTCTGGCCAGTTTGAGATCGAGACAAGACCGAGTAAAAGTCCGAAACGAGACCAGGACATTCAAAATGTGGTCTTGAAACTGGCCTCAAGACCAAGAATGTACTCGAGTACTACAACACTAATTCTAACTTTCTAAAGCAGATGGATTTGCCCGTTTCCGTGTTTCTCATTGGTGAATCAATCTTGCAAAGCTCCCATCTGAACAGATTGGGCACTGTTAGAAAGTGACAGAACCAATCAGGAGTAAGAGGCAGTACTTCCGGGTGCGATGGAGTCGAGATGTAAGCAAGCAGCAAACAAGAGGCCGGGGCAGATATGGTGGAAGAGATTAGTGTGGATGGTGCTAAAGCGCCAGTTTTATCAGAACTTGGCAACATTTCTTCATTAAAAGAAGAACAAAGAACAGCAGTGAGTTTTTTCTTTTCAAAAACGACAAAAGTCGAGTACTTACATGTCTACAGTCGCCACGATTCTCGTTATGCAGTTCTCTGTGGAGTTTAGTCCTTGGTAGTGGTGCACACCTACAATGTCACGTGTTTTTTGCTCCGATTGGCCCGTAAACATGTGACCGATAGAACATTTATCCAATCACCCTCCGAGTTTGTATTTTGTCAGGTTAGAGGGATTCTGTTCAAGCTGAATCATTCTGAGTCCAGAGGTCATAATAATTTGCTTTTTCAGTTGAATTTGGGGAACCCACTTGAAGCATTTGTTGTTTTGAGCTATTTCAGTTCCTTTTGTCTGATTTGTTCACTGCAAACAGCAGAAAGTCTCTAAATGTTCACTATGAACCTGATTTGCATTGGGGGTTGAATAATTTGGATTGCAACTGTGTCAATAACTCACACCACTAAAAATGTCCTTATTACCTTAATAATTACCTGGATTTGCTCCAGTTAGACCATAAACATCATTAACACTCCATGAACTGTGTGCAGGGTCAGAGGATGCCATGGAAAAGAGCAAAGAGTCAAAGAATGAATCAGAAAAGAAATGGATGGACAAGTAAAGAGAAGCCCATGTGATTTCCTTAAACACACTTTTAGCTGATATTAACGGAGAGATAAACTGCCCTTTAACGACGTTATTTGAGGCAGACCTCTGTGTTTTGACCTTTACAGCTCACAGTCGCCCTGTTATCAGCAACATTTGACATTTTGAGCTCAGACTGTGACTCAACTGGAGCAAAACATACAGAGCAAACATCATCACTGCTTTAAGGAGGTTAAAGATATTCAAAATAACTCCAGAATATTCCGTCTGATTTGATACTTGATTGGATTAGTTTGTTCATTTTATTTGAGCAATGCTCACTGAGAAGCTGATGTTCATGCACTGTTAGCAGGTTATTGTTGGGGTGAAAAGTTCAGTGATTCATGACCAGTCAGCTCTAAATGCTGCCAGTTTTTCTGCATGACAGCAGCCTCTTTTATTGCATGAAAAGGAATGAGAAGCTTGATCCAATTAGGGAATTTTGGTCTCTAATTTGGTAGATATAGAGTTGTGGTTATTTCTAACAATGTTCACTTTATAAATTCAGACTTACACATAAAGTTTGTCAATTCCAACACCAGGGGTTCTAAGTTTAAAAAATGTCAAAAGGCTGAGCCAATCTAGTTTATCAATGAAAAAACAGAAGAAAAATGAGCTGGACTATCTCAAACTGTGGAAATCAGGATCAGATTTAAAGAATGACATCAACTTTAAAGGGTGGTATCATTTTTAAAGTATGACATCATCTTTAAAGTATGACATCATCTTTAAAGGATGGTATCATCTTTAACGGATGGTATCATTTTTAAAGGATGACATCATCTTTAAAGGATGACATCATCTTTAAAGGATGGTATCAGCTTTAACGGATGGTATCATTTTTAAAGGATGACATCATCTTTAAAGGATGGTATCATCTTTAAAAGATGACATCATCTTTAAAGGATGGTATCAGCTTTAACGGATGGTATCATTTTTAAAGGATGACATCATCTTTAAAGGATGACATCATCTTTAAAGGATGGTATCATCTTTAAAAGATGACATCATCTTTAAAGGATGGTATCAGCTTTAAAAGATGACATCATCTTTAAAGGATGGTATCATCTTTGAAAGATGACATCATCTTTAAAGGATGGTATCATCTTTAAAGTATAATATCATCTTTAAATTATGGTATTATCCTTAAAGGGATTTCATAGCGTGGTGAATGTACAGGTCACAACTTGTCCTTGAGAGCGTTTTGGAGTTGTTGGATTGTGTATTTGATGAGTTTGATGAGGGAAAGCCGGAATACCGTCTGCTTACATTGAGTTGGCACAGCAGGTCCGAACTCAGCAGCGCTGATCTAAAAATAGCTTGCACTGACAACTGAAGGTAACGAACCTATTACTAAGACTATAGTAATTATGGCAATGGGCGAATTTGCCAAAATGTTGAAGTATCCCTTTAAGATCTCATGAATCAGAGATCTTTTTAGAGACGGGTACTGCTGCAGCTCTTAGACCTCTCTGTTACAGACCTCTCTTATATAGACCTCTCACCTCCGTCCAATGGCAGCAGTTATTTACGATGGCACACCCACCAGGTCAAAAATTGTGAAAAGCTAATTCTAATGGTTATTTTTTAGGGGTTGGGAGGCTTTTTTCATTTGTTTTACTATTTTTAGAATTTAACTTTTCACAGTTTTGGATTTTTGAGGGTGTGTATATTTAGTTGGTTAGTTTCAAGGAGATGAAGAAGTAGAAGATAAAACTGTGGGTTAGCCTCGTCAGTACTCAAGAAAAAAACATTTTTATAAAGCATTGCTGTTTTTTTTTTTTGTTTGTTTGTTTCCAAAAATGGAGTCAGAGGTCAGCAAGTAGCTGCAAATATATATGAATAGAGTTTTGAGCTCGCCATGTAGTTTGTTCTATAAGAATGAGTCATTAATATTAATAGTTATATCCCCAAATTATGTATGAAATATATACAGTGCTTTAGACCACCCTAACCCTAACCAAAGTAAGGTTTATGCCACAGCTGCCCTAAATTAACAGCATTGGTAATTACTAAAATCATTTTTTATGTTTCTGCAATGGTTAATACACCAATATGTAGAAGCTCTTTAACCCAAATTATATTTTTAATAATAAAATATAATTATTATTGTTATCCATGAATTTTCAAATTTACTGATTTACACAAAAACTGAAAAAATAGCAAAACACATTAATATTTCTTGATTCATATGTTAAATTATAGTTATTTACTGTCATTCCTGAACAGAGAAATGAGTTTTAGTGGTTGAATGTTATGCTTGATTAATTTCTGACTTCTCAGAGAAGCCCAGTGAGCCGGCTCAAATTTGGGTATAAAAAGGTGAATTCAGTTTGAAATCCCTCATTCCTGTTCAAAATGGTAAAACGTGGAGAGCTGACTGAAAATGAAAGAGTCCGCATTAAAGCACTTCATGATGCTGGATGGTCTCTGAGACAGATATGACGGGTGGTCTAATAAATTTGTTGAGCACTGTAAATATGCATAAATGTAAATATAAACAAGTATTGTGTCCTAATTTAATATGACTTTTTTTTAAATGTACATGAAAGTAAATTATCTTTCATTTCGAAATTTTTAAGTATTTCCTCTTGATCTAATAATAATATATGTAATAATAATAATTGATCTAATGATAATCATAAATAGACACAATAAACACACAATGAGACCAGACATGATCTTTCATGTTGAAAATTTTAAGTATTTCCTCTTGAGCTAATAAGAAATATACACATACATTATATATATATATATATATATATATATATATATATATACACACATACAAAATAAACACACAATGAGACTAAATGTGATCTTTTATTTTGAAAATAAGAAATATCTCCTCTAATTTAATCAAAAATATGACAACAAACACGAACAAAGTAAAGAAACAATGCGACCAAAATAAGGAGTTCATGAGCCAGATGTGAACCAACGTCATCTTTTAATTTGAAAATTAGAAGCTCGTGGTGTGGCGTCCTGGTTTCCTCCTGGAGGTGTGTATCAGAGAGCTGCAGCCATACACTCTTGTCTTTTAAAGGCAGAGGATAATGTCTGTGAAGCTAGGGATGTTTATTTTCTATTTTGCCAAGTAGTTGGCCGTGTTTGGCAACAGCTGGAAAAGAGGGGGCTGTCGGGGCCTTTCTGTGTGGAGTTTGCGTGTTCTCCCCGTGCATGCGTGGGTTCTCTCCAGGTACTCCGGCTTCCTCCCACCACCAAAAACATGCTCATAGGTTAATTTGTGACTCTAAATTGCCCGTAGGTGTGAATGTGAGCGTGCCTGGTTGTCTGTCTCTAAATGTCAGCCCTGTGATTGACTGGCGACCAGTCCAGGATGTACCCCACCTCTGGCCCAGTGACAGCTGGGATAGGCTCCAGCCCCCTGCGACCCCAAACGGGATAAGCAGTATAGAAAATGGATGGATGGAAAAAGTGGGCAGAGCTGGCGAGGAGTGAGAGTTTCCCAGAGCATCACTCTGCTATACGCCACCCAGATGATACGTGCAAGTCTGTTTTTTATTCCTGTTTCTGGTCTTTTCATGCTTGTTATGCTGACCAAGGGTACTCTGTTGGAGCTGAGAAATATTGATCATCAGTCCATTTTACTGCAGTTATTGTTAAGAAGAAAAGAGAGGAGACATTAGAGAGGATGAAGAGTACATGAATTAAATCAGCTGAGGCAGAGAACAGGGGAATTATGACGTCTGATATTTTAGGATGTTGACAAGTTCATTTGACTGGTGTTACCATCATCTGCAGTTATGTATGAGACTTCTACCCAGACCAACAACAGGGGCCGTGGTCCGTCTTTAGTGAGTAGTAGTTTCATGTTGGAAGTTGGGTTGGCTGTGTGGTTCAGGGCTGCTGGAGCGATGTAGAAGTATAAATCAGGCTTTAGGCTTGCCTAAGCTCCACCTCTCTGTTTCTAGCTGCACTGAAAGTTGATTTGAGGCTGCGTTTTCTGTACGGCCACTGCTACAGATCAGTTTAAAAGATGGCATCAGTAACCAAATTTCCGGCATCACTCCAAGTTCATCCAGTATTTCTACTGTCCAGGGTGCTCTGTTATTTCTCTTTGGAGAGTTTACATTGAGAGTCAGTGCACTTCCATACATCTTTGTCTTGTCATAAACATTTATCAGATCACATTGAATAAACATACATTTTCGTGGACATGGCAGATGTTAAAGTCCTGCTAGTTCAGCTTCCATCTCATCTTTTCTGGATCAAACCGAGCCTTTAAGGAAGCAAATATCTTATAGAATCAGCATAAATCTGCCAAAGACTGCAGCTCAGCTTCTCTGCTTTGTCTCTAGAGAAAAGGGGGAACATAATTTAACAAAAACAAACACAGAGAAGAGAGGAATTAAAGCGGTGACTCCAGGCAGAGATACAGTCACTGATTCAGCTGAAGGCACACACATCATCGCCCTCCTCCTCCTCTCTCCGTTTTTATCTCCACTGTTGACATAAACACACACAAACATTTCTTTTACCTCTGTCTTTATTTCATTAATTCCCTTAACTGCACATTTTTTCTTCCAGGCATCATTTGTCTCTCCACATAGAGCTACATGCCCTTACATGCACTTTCAGCTATCAAATTGGAGGCTTAAGTTGACCGAGGCAATTATTTATTTATGTTTGTCTGCAGCGACCTTCCTCCCAGTCACATCCAATGTTAAACTCCACTGATGGCGAGCCTCGCTGCCGGGCAGCTACAGTCAGAACACGCTGTGCAAACTGTTTGTGATCTGCTGAGGAAACATCGAGGTAATTCAAATACAACGCAGAAGTTTATGTAGGCATCAGAAGGCGGATGAAATGTGTATGAAACCATGGTCTATCCACGGTTTAAAAACCCTGTATATTCAACTTAATCTCCATGTTTCATTCATGGATTATGTAAAAACTCAAACATTTCAGCCCATGACCCCCAAAATAACAGTGCCAGAGACCAGGGACCCCCACTGTACCTGGAGGTGGTCAAAGCATAAATAAGCACGGCTTTAACCTTCAAAAACAGACTTTATGATTTTAAAACATTACTTTGATTTCAGCATAGCTCTCACCAAATTGCCATGTTTTTAATTTAAAATTGACAACAACAATTTACTGTATGGATCTTTACAAAAAAGGGTCAAATCTACAATTTGAAATCATTTAAAAACTTTTTTTTTTGTCAAAGACCTCTTACGACCCATTCTCTGAATATTTTCCCAGAAGTCTCGGGGATCATCAGGATGTTTTTAGTCAAATGTGAGTCGAGCCGTTGTGTACTTTTTGCTCAGCAGTGGTTTTGGCCTTCGAAATCTCCCATGATGCCATTGTTACCCAGTCTCTTTCTGATTGTTGAATCATGAAGTCTGACCTTCACTGAGTCAGTGAGACCTGCAGGTCTTTAGATCTTGTTCTGGGTTCTTCTGGGGCCTCCTGGATGAGACGTCCTTGCACTCTTGGAGTCATTTTGGTAGGCTGGCCACTCTTGGGAAGGGTCACCACTGCTCACAGTTTTCTCCATTTGTGGATAATGGCTCTCACTGTAGTTGGCTAGAGTCCCAAAGCTTCAGAAATGTCTATGTAACCCTTTCAGACTGATAGATGTAAGTGATTTTGTTTGTTCTTGAATTTCTTTAGATGGCTCCATGATGTTTTGGAGATCTTACAGCCTGCTTGGTCAGACAGGTTCTAATTTAGGGGATTTATTCATTCAACAGGTCTGGCAGTTATCAGGTCCAGGTGTGGGTAGTCAAACTGAACCCTTCACATAAGGCCAGGTAGGTGAGGAGGGCTAACCACTGCTCTCGTTTCCACTAGAGCAGGAGTTCTTAACCCACCAGTCAGGACCCACCACCTCCTCCGCTTTGGTAAGTGGAACAACAGATGCTGCCAAAGAATGAAATGCAGACATGTCCTTCAAAATAAAACCACATCATTAACTTTCTTCCAGGCACACACACACAGCCAAGTGAAAATAGCTCTGCAACCCTCCTTTGGGCCCCGACCCACCAGTTGAGAACCAAGGCACTAGAGGCTTTTAGAAACAAAGGTTCCCCATTAGGTGTCGTGCATAAATGTCCATTTAGACACATTTTTATACTTATTTATTGGTCATAGGAGTATATAAGACACTACAAACCTTTCTGATGAAGAAGTATTACATTTTGTCTTGTACCCTGTATTTTACAGTACTTTTCGACCTTTAAGTCCCCATTTTAAAGAATACATTAACATTTATTACATAATGACCTTCACAGTGAAATGGGAGTAAATAAGTGTGACGGCTGGAGTCAGATCAGACCTCTGGGCTCAGCAGGCTGCAGGCTGAGCTGACCTCAGTCTATTTCATTTACACCTCCCAACAATATGTCAGCAGGAAGTGCATGTGCTTTTAGATTTAACTGAGGGGATTATACTCCTGTTAATGAATCACTGGAGGCTTTTTTACCCACACTACTGTACTTCTCTGACTAAAACCAACCCTTTTACTCTAAAAAAAAAAAAAAAAATGTATTTTTAGTTTTCAGTCTTGTTGTAAACTGCTGACTTTCTCATGGATCACCTCACATCTGACTGTGAGTATGGTGCATTACATTTATGCAGAATAACTTCTTATGTACAGTGCAGCTTTTTAAAGTGCAGAGTTTCTGCTCAGGACTGTGCATTTATGCTGCTTTACATTTAATATGCAGAAGTGTTTCTTACTTTAATCAATGTTTGAAATACTAGGAAGCATCTCTGATAGCATTTCATGTACAAAATGACTTAATTCATCAGAGCACTGCATGTGCATTAAGATATGAAGGTCCAATAACACTGTAGACTGAACTGAATGCACTTAAGTCTTTTTGAACATTATTCCACCTCTAAATCATGACCCGCATCTGCACAGTTGAAGCTGTTGTGGTGCTGAGAGTGTTGTGTGTCAGTCTTTTTCTTTGGTTATCAGAGAAACACAGCAAGTTTCGTTTTGCAATATGTATTTACAAAAAAACGGAATTCTCTCTTATTGAATTTATTCCAATTCTCTGTATTTTTACGCACATAATTGGCTTTTATATTTTAAAACAAGAGCTCCTGCCTGCTGGTTATTATCTTTGCCTTAGCCCAAGCCCAGCCCAGAACCAGTCGAAGTAGGACAATTTTGGGTCCGACTCAAGGGGGGTCAAAGATGTCTTGTCAGACAGAGCAGCATAAGTACCCCATTTTTACCCAAAATTTGTGAGTTTTTTTTTTGGCAAATTCTATTTCAGTAACCTCAGAAGTACCCCTTTGCTGCAGACCGGCTGCACACATTATGACTGCAGACGTGCTGGCCGGTCCACTGTTCACATTTCTTAGTCTTTTTAGTGCAAACCTACAAGTGAAGCGGGCTATTTCCTAAATGTTATATCACTGTTTTCTTTAAATGTATGTTAATAACAAGGGAGAAAAGCAGTTAAAAAGTAGTGCGGCCAGCTGGCTTCACTCTGAAATAGTGGAGGCAGAGTAAGGAAGAAGAAGAAAGGTGGTATTACCAGCAGGTAATCATCTGTTCTAATGCTGCTCTGTTTACTAAAGGGGTGAGTGAACAACACTGCAGACTGTAGTCTCTGTTAACACACTGATGATCTAAAAACAACTTTGTACATGAGGTGCTTAGTGATGTCTGTGCATCTGCTCCTCATCCTCTCTGCTCTGATTATCATAAACATAGACTACATCTGTAAAATATACGTCATTAAAGGGATAGTTCAACATTTTGGCAAATTCGCCCATTGCCATAATTCCTATAGTCTTATTAATAGGTTCGTTACCTTCAGTTGTCGGTGCAAGCTATTTTTGGATCGGCCCTACCAAGTTCGGACCAGCTGTGCCAACTCAATGTAAGCAGACGGTATTCCGGCTTTCCCTCATCAAATTCATCAAATACACAATCCAAAACTCCAAAACTCTCTCGTGGACAAGTTGTGACCTGTACATTCACCACGCTATGAAATAATAATGTATAATTTTGTAACATTACGACACATGAAGCAAATACTCGGAACTATTTCTTGAGTAAACCACTGGGCGGAGTGACACAGTGCAGCAGCCATGTCTGGAGTGTATTTCCGGCTTTGCATTTAGCTTTAAAACATTTCTGTCTCGTAATGTTCCATGATTATTTCATAGCGTGGTGAATGTACAGGTCACAACTTGTCCATGAGAGCGTTTTGGAGTTTTGGATTGTGTATTTGATGAGTTTGATGAGGGAAAGCCGGAATACCGTCTGCTTACATTGAGTTGGCACAGCAGGTCCGAACTCAGCAGCGCTGATCTAAAAATAGCTTGCACCGACAACTGAAGGTAACGAACTTATTACTAAGACTAAAGGAATTATGCCAATGGGCGAATTTGCCAAAATGTTGAAGTATCCCTTTAAGATCTCATCAACACAGATTTATGACATTAAAACAAAAGAATTGTAGTTTAAACTTTGATATAACAGCCAGCATATAAATATGCCTGGTTTAAATCCAGCTCAGGCCCACAGATACAGTTAAAGGGCTGGGCGGGGCTTAAAGGGGTAGTACATAGGCTCAGGTGAACAGAGATGTTTGGGCCTGGTTTTACCAGTAGTAGACATGCTTTACGTCTCTGCTAGATTACCAGACAGTAATCCAAGGAAAAATGGTAAATAAACACTGATCTAGATATTGCATTCACGAGAATGACCCAGGCAGAGTCCCCGAAGACATAAAGCCTCTTTTTTTTGTTAGTGTTGAAAATATCTGACCGTTTGTCCGTTACCTGAATCAGACTGCTGCTTCTGTTGGTTTTATTTCCATCCCCTGAAATCTACACATCCTCCTTCAGGCTGAAACAAGGCACTGCAACTGTGAAGAAATCCTCCCTAAATGATTCATTGTTCATGTTATGTTGTTTCTTTAATAAACTTTAAACACAGGTTGATGTGTTAAAATGAGTTTTAGTTTAAAAGATGAAAGAGATGTGAAGCCAGACAGACAACCTGTGCCTCTGTTCCTGAGGCAGAATGGCGTCTGATGTAAATATTTACATGTATTAAATTTCTCCAGACTCTCTGACAGGAGGATCATCAAGGAAGTTTGAAATAATTATAAAATGATTCAATCCAAACCGACTCTAACTAAACCCAGACACTGTGCTCTCTGACTCACGCTGACACACAAACATGGAGCCTTCAAAGAGCTGTCCTCTGGCGTGTGACCGTGTTTGATGTCTTAACGTGCCGCAGCCTCGGCCCGCAGCGAGCCGCGCTGCCTGCTCCAATGTGTCAAGCTGACATTTATGAAGACACTGAGTGAGAGGCGGTTTGTTAGCGTTTGAGTCTGGCTGCTGGTGATGTCCAGGGTGTCTGAGATTACAGTGCCACCAAACTGCCTTAGTGCCCTTCAGCCACCAGCCGATGCAGTCACGGTGGACTTCAGTCTGAGTCAGCGCTGACCTGGAGCTCAGATCTGATGTATCCAAGTCCTCAGAACTAAATGTGTAAATATGTCGTTTGTCTTTGGCCTTTTAAAAGACTGGGGCTGCTCTGCCTTCTGATCCAACACCTCTTAATACTGAAAGTTTGGTAGAAAAAAAGAATATTCCACTGATTTAGAAATGGAACGGTATGAAGATTTTCACTCTTATCCCTCACTTTATAATCAAAACTACATGGAAAAGACCCTATACTTCTAAGAGAGACACTTAAAATGTTGTCTTCTGCATCAGTTCTTGAGCAAGCAGGGCTTTATGGTAAAGTTCACAATATTGTTGCTTAGAAATACAGATTTTGAAGACACACAACTCTGAATTTTGATCTTAAAATCTTGAAGGCCTGTTGTTGCCTATCCCCTTGGAAAAACTGGGCAATAGTAAAGAAAGGACTGGTCATTTAAGGCAGCTTTCACACCTACATACCTGCAGAGTTATGACTCAGCAGTCACAGAGTCACTCTGATGACCACTCAACAGTCACAGAGTCACTCTGATGACCAGTCAGCAGTCACAGAGTCACTCTGATGACCAATCAACAGTCACAGAGTCACTCTGATGACCAATCAACAGTCACAGAGTCACTCTGATGATCACTCAACAGTCCCAGAGTTACTCTGATGACCAATCAACAGTCACAGAGTCACTCTGATGATCACTCAACAGTCCCAGAGTTACTCTGATGACCACTCAACAGTCATACAGTCACTCTGATGACCAATCAACAGTCACAGAGTCACTCTGATGACCACTCAACAGTCACAGAGTCACTCTAATGACCACTCAACAGTCCCAGAGTTACTTTGATGACCACTCAACAGTCACAGAGTCATTCTGATGACCACTCAACAGTCATACAGTCACTCTGATGACCAGTTTTGGTCCATTTCACATGCACGGTTTATATATGTATTCATATCCAGTTGATATCTTTCTTTTTGCAGCACAACCATTCTCTGCTTTCAGGTTTCACGTTAAGTGTTAATTTTTTTTTAGACTTTCATTTCTGTATATTACTTTTCATAACTTCTCTTTTCTTTTTATATATTAATTTTTGCCATTGTGATTTTTTTGTTAGATGCTGCTGCTATAAGTGCCAATCTTAATGCTTCAGCAGACCAAGACATTCTGGACAATGCGATGATTCCAGCTGTGTGGCAACAGTTTGTGGAAGCCCCTTTTTCTATTCCAGCATGACTGTGCCCAAGAGCTCAAAGAAGGACTATAAAGACATGGTTTGATGAGTTCAGAGGAAGAACTTGACCTGACCCCAACCCCATCCAGCACCTTTGGTATGAACCGGAACAGAGATTGTGAGCCAGGCCTTCTGGTCCAACATCAGTGCCTGAGCTCATAAATGCTCTACAGAATGAATGAGCACACATTCCCACAGAAACATTCCAGAATCTTGTGGAAAGCATTCCAAGAAGAGTGGAGGATGTTATAGCAGCAGAGGGGCCAACTCCATATTAAAGTACATGGATCTGAATACGGTGTTGTTACAGTCCATGCTGGTGTGATGGTCAGGCAGCTAAATACTTTTGTCCATATAGCTTGTGTGCTAAATAGTTTCCACTCATTCAAATGAGATCACAGGATAACCACAGAACATGTTCCCAGCTAATATGATTTTGTGCACAAAAATATTTGGACTGTCAAAGCCGCCTCTTCAAACGTCCCTTAGCTTTATTTTCTACTGAAAACGCTTAAAATATGTCAGATGTGTCTTCACAGAAGCACACATTGAATATGCATGATTCAGCTGTTTAGAAATCCAGCTGTGACTGAGTCTGTTTTATTGCATCTTTTCCTGCACATCAACATGGATGCTAATCACCAACAGAGCAGATTTCATTTCAGCCCATCAGGGAGCGAGGTGATTCTGCAGGGGGTCTGAGCCTTCCTCTTTGTGTGGTGAACTTTTCTGTATGGCTCGTGTTTTATGGATTGTGTGTTCTCAAGTTTGTGTCTGACACTCATCTGCAGGGATTGGGGGGGGGGGGGGCTCCTGGGAATGGACACGGGCGCTGTGTTAGCTGCTAGCTTAGCGTGCTGATCTGAGGGGATCTGATGGGAGGTTAAAGCGTGGATGTGAGGAGAGGAGGATTAGCTGATCCTGACAACAGAAGGCAGCTCGTGTCTCTGATCAGATTAAGGGAACAGAAGGGGGGACCCGGACAACTTTTGGATCACTCTGACAGGAATGGGCCTGTTTCTGGAGGTGCTGGAGCGAGGACAGGGGTAGGACAGTGGTGTCCTCTACAGGCCGACCCCTGAGCATGGATCTTTAGAAACCAGAGTCCCACAAGCATCCTCTGAGTGGCCCCAGCCTGACCAGTGAACATAAATCTGATAAAAAAAAAAGGCTTTGAATGCTCCGGAAAACGTCCATCCTGGGTGAATTTCTTGTTTCTGAAGTGTGACCTCTAAGAGTTAAACAGCCATGATGTCAGAACAGTCAGGAATCCAGCAAGTGTATCCCAGTTCCTCCCAGTGCAAGCCAGCTCCCAGCATGCATTTGGCTGCTGCTGAAGAGAATTTTGTTAAACTCGACAAACTTTTCAGCAGTTTGTGTTCCTCATCTGAAGGTCAAAGGAAACTCCTGCTGTTAACAGCTCCATCTTTTCTCTTTCCATTCCTCTTTCATTCGTTTCAGTGCTCATAAACATAAACTAGGGGCCCGACGCGGGGCCCTCAGGCCACCCTCATGGAGCCTGTTGGTGACATGTTGGTCAGAGACATGCTCACCAGGATCCCATTGGTCATCATTTTGCAGATCTCTGGCAGCGTTCCTCCTCTTCCTCCTCACACAAAAGAGCAGATCGCACTCCTGCTGCTGGGTTGACTCCTTTCTTCATGTAACTGCAGCTCTCCTGGTATATTCTCCATACTGGTCAATCTACACTTACATCACACCTGACAGAACATCATGACAAAGTTCTTATTATTGTCATTCAGCACAAAAAGTTAGACTGGTACAGACTGGAGATCCATTCCACATGAAGTGAAATGTTTCATGCTTTCTTTCTATCATCTTGACAATTACAGCTTGAGGCTCATAAAAAATAAAACACCCATCCATCTTTCTCCTCCATTTATCTGAGGCAGCAGGTTAACAGTATGGTCCAACTAAATCCCTCAAAAGTGCACAGCAACAGACCGGCAGCTCAGCCCCAAGGCCGCCCATAAGGGGGGCTAAAGGGGCGAGCTCTCTGGGGACCAGCCAAATGGGGCTTGTACTGATTTATGTTGTATGATGGCCTTTTCCAAAACATAAACCCCTTTTCTTAAAACCATGAACATGGTGAAACTGCCCCATGGCTTTTCTATGGCTACCCTCTTCCCTGGACAAAGTAGATCATCCTGGCTGAGTTGTGGAGGGCCTCCTGTTCTTCATCCCATCCCTCACAGCCATTAGGACCTGGTTGTGCCTCCTTCTGTCAGGACCTTGAAGCAGCTACTCAGGACGTGTTCTAGGGTTCCAGTCTTGGAGCAAAAACGAAAATGAGGGTTTTTCATGTGAGCAGGTCTGGTGGGCTTTGAAGAACATCATGCATCTGTGCAGGAACTTGATCTTCTGTGGCTTCCACTGCCAGAAGTCCTTCCATGCATGACATCACAAATACATCTTTGAACTTCCTGTACTCACCCATAGAAGCAAAAACATAACTGAACAACGTTGAAGTGAACTGCAAATCAACCTTAAAAGACAAAGTAGCTCAAATAAACTACAAGTCCGCGTTCTCTTCTCTGAGCTCGTAGTTCTCCATGATCTTGTGATCTCCAGTCTCCTGCTGCTCAGGGCTGAGCTCTGCTGCTCTCCAGTAAAGATTTTCAGCAGTAGTGGACAGTAACCAAGTCAGTTTACTTAAGTACAGTTTCTGAGTATTTGTACTTTATTTGATTTTATTTTTTGAGGAGACTTTTTACTTTTACTCCACTACATTTCTTTAGACCATCTGGTTACTCACTACTTTTTCTCTGAAATCAGCTGATGACTTTTCCACAGTCTGAGTCTTAACCCTAACCCTAACCCTAGAGAGATGGTTAACTCTAACCTGACATGCCCGATGGATTTGTTTCACACATCCTTCTGGGAAAGCTTCAATAGGAAACGTTTGAGAAAAGGCAGAGGCTTTGAAAAAAACTTGGAGTGTGATTGGATGAACGTTCTGTCTGTCTCATCTCTACGGGCCAATCAGAGCAACAAAACACGTGACGTAGCAGCTATCGAGCTGCGCGTGCGCAGCTACGGAGAATAACGCGAAACATGGCGACTACAGACATGTAAGTACTCGACTTTTGTAGTTTTTGAAAAGAAAACAACTCACTGCTGTTCTTTGCTCTTTTTTTAACGTAGAAATGTTGTCAAGTTCTGATAAAACTGGCACTTTAGCAGCATCCATGCTAAGCTCTTCTGCCATAATTGTTCCCCCTCTTGCTGCTGCTTGTTTACATCACGACTCCGCCGTGCCTGAATGTACTGCCTCTCGTCGCCAATTGGTCCTGTCACTTTCTAACCGGACCCAAACAGTTCAGACGGGAGCTTTGCAAGATGGATTCACTAGTGAAAAACAAGGAAACTGGAGTATCCATCTGCTTTGCAAAGTTAGGTTAACTCTGTTGGTGTGGTTTATCTACATCAGGAGTGTCAAACTCATCCACAGCAGGGGCTGAAATCTGAATTTAGGTCTAACCTGAGGGCCTAACAGGGTCAAGATTTAACTGAAAACTGTCAACCGTGTTTTCACGGGTAATGAATTTTGGGGGAAATTAAACAGTGATGATCAATGATTTTAAGATTTCTATTAAAAAAAAAAAAAGTCAAATGATTAAATATCACAGCATCAATAAATCTAAGATGAAAAGTCTTAAAGGTCAAAATACATAATTTAAAGTCAAAATAAGGTTTTAAAAAGAGAGAAATAAAATCATGAGTTTAAAGGTCAAGATATGCGACAAAATCAAGAGTATAAAAAGTTAAAATAGAAGATTAAATTCAAAATAGAGACTCTAAAATGTCAAAATATGAGATTAAATTCTTGACTAGGAGTTTTAAGAGTGAAAATATGGGATTAAAAGTCAAAATTAGGAGTTAAAAAGGTAAAGATTCGATTTAAAATGAAAAATTGTGGATCTAAAAGGTCACAATATGAGAAAAAGGATCAAAATGATTAATTTAAAAGGTCAAATTATGAAAAAAAAATCAAAATCCCATTTTTCAGTAATATTCTTGGGATGCAAAATGAAAATATGAAATGAAAACACTAATTAATTTCTTTCCCTCATCCCTGACTTTTCATCTCATAATTTCTAATCTCTACTTTTTCAGATTTTTATAATTTAACAAAGCTTTTTTAATCTTCAAGGTTAAATTTACATTTTTAATACTGGAGGAAACCTGCAGACCTCATAGCAGCAGGCCAATTCTAAGATATGATCATGCAGGCCAGGTAAAACTGCACCTCGGGCCACGTTTGGCCCCCGGGCCTTGAGTTTGACACCCGTGGAGTTGCTGTACCTGCGTGTACATGTCACACATCTCCAGGACAGAATCAGATCGAATGCAGTAAACGACACGCCACTCAGACAAGGTGGTTCAATGCTGATGATGGCTACGGCAGAGAAGGACAGTAGTCCACCAGAGCACCCGTGGTCTCATCTCCAGCCCATGTTTGAGGTTTTTGATATGAGAAAGGATTCATATTATTCTAAATGTTTACTCTGTTTACTGTGCACAAACTTCATCACTGCTTGCAAAAATTCTCCATCAATCAGCTGATTTACACAACTGGGGTAATGTTCTGGCACTGGCTGTATTTTTTTTTTTCATTATTTGAACTATTTAATAAATCAGCATCATTCTGTTCAGTCTCTTCATAACTGTATAACGATTGTATGATGGAGCTGTAGTTGCACTGCTCATTTAGAGGATTCGTACCGTTCCACTGAACTATTTTAGTGAAAATATGCTGAATTCATGAGGGTGACTGTACTTCTGTCATCAGTGCATATGCATAGAAATGGTCAATGGTTAAATGCTCCCTAATTATAGATATAAAATCCAAACTGATACAGTGCTCCAGTTCAAAGGAGTACTTCAACATTTTGGCAAATTCGTCCATTGCCATAATTCCTATAGTCTTAGTAATAGGTTTGTTACCTTCGTCACTTTCTTCCATGGTACAAAAAGAAGAACAGTGCCTTCTGTAGCAAAATGATCTTCATGCATGACAATGCACCATCTCATGCTGCAAAGAATCCCTCTGTGTCATTGGCTGCTATGGGCATGAAAGGAGAGAAACTCATGCTGTGGCCCCCATCTTCCCCTGACCTTTAACCCTACTGAGAACCTTTGGAGCATCCTCAAGCTGAAGATCTATGAGGATGGGAGGCAGTTCACATCAGAACAGCAGCTCTGGGAAGATATTCTGACATCCTGCAAAGAAATTCAAGCAGAAACTCTCCAAAAACTCACAAGTTCAATGGATGCAAGAACTGTGAAGGTGATAACATGTTAACATGGAACTTGGCCTGTTAAGATGTTTTTGATTGAAATAGCTTTGATTTCCCTAAATATGACCTCCTAATGCTGCAAATTCAACAAATGACCATTTTCAGTTCTTTACAACCATTAAATGTTTTAAAACTCTGTTTTGCTTGATAATGTGGAAAAGTCCATTTTGAGGATTTTATTTTAGAAGAAAAAGGCTGAAAAAGCCTTATCATAGGTTATCATTATGAAGTTTGCTCAAAAACACTTGAATTATGCTCTAATGGCTGATGACTTCAAAAATATTCTGTCATTTAAATTAGTATTTCGTAAAATAAGAGAAAAATGTCATTTGCATCATAAGTTAGGATGCGGTGTATGTAGCAGTAAAGCTTTGTGAGAATGTCAGTGCAGTTCCGTGTTTCTGTTTTATTATATTGTTCCGTAAATCCAGTTTCCCCATAGGCATGATTAAGTTAACCAAAGTTTTAAAAGGTTTGGAGTTTTATTTATAATGTTTGTTGGTTTATTATCCGTCCCGTCCCGGTCCCTAATGCTGTTTCCTTCTTTAGTAATTGTATGAAGTCACAAAAGGTTTGAAAGTCTGTTTTTAAGCGTTACATCCCAACTCCTCTGTTAGCACAAATTAAACAGCTGCTTGTGAATTAATGAACCCCCCCCCCCTTCTTCTCAGACATCATTTGCATGAGTGTGATGTTGTTAAAGGAGGGGATATTAGAGGAAATGCCTCACACGGCACAAACTCCCAGTGTCATAATGCTTTCTGATCTGTTCCTGTGAGGCAGCGCTCAGGGATTTATCATTCATACATAAAGATTGCATGATTATTGTTAGCTCTTAATCCAAATTGCAACAGGCTTTGCCCTCCGATCGTTACGTCACAGCAGTTCCAGAGGGTGCAGGCGGACAAAAAGCAGCTCGGAGAGCCGCCGCGTGCTAACACGAATCTTTGCTTTATGTTCTGTGTGAAGCTGAGTGGGAGAGACATGGAGAGGGGAAGAAAAGGAGGAAGAGGAGCTGCTTGTCAAAGAGGAGGCACATTTTTAAATGAATTCTTCTAATTAAACAACAGGGCGATTCACTCAGACAGTCCTTAGAATAACAGTTCCTTCTGTAGCTGAGGCTCAGACCAGAAAGTCCAGAACTTTGAAGTTTAAGGAGTTAGCATGAAAAAGGGGACGCTTCAGCTGAGTTTTTTGGAGCTGGTTTTACCCAGGCTACCTTAGGCCAAAGTAAGGCCCATTTACTGTATCACCCCCCAGCACCATGGACTATTCACTCAGTCAGAGATATGTTTAATCAAACCTGTGATCCTGTCCACTTAGAGAACATTTTGTCATTTTTTTCCACATAAATGGTGCCAAAGAGGGAACACTGTTATATTTTGGTCATGTAGAGAGCACCAAAGAGGCTGCTTTGTAAAACCAGGTCCAGTTAGAGGGCACCAACCAGAGCACCATGTTATCTTTTTACTGTTGGAAGTGAAATTGTTAATTAAAGTCCACTTAGAGGACACATATGGGGCTTTTTCATTACATAGCGCGGCTCGGCTCTACTTGGTTTGACTCGGCACGCCAGCCCAGCATGGCAGGGGATTTACTTTTCCACCACAACTGAGCTACCTGTATGAGGGAGCGTCTAGAGCTGATGACGTCGTGTTTTAAGCCCTCCTCTATCCGTCTGATCTGATCGACTTTACATCCTTTTAAAGCAAAAATCAAACTGTAGACTGACAGTGCTGCACACTGCCTTTTTTAAACTCTCTCCCTCTCTCTCTCTTTCTTTCACGGTCAATAAACAAACTATAATTCATGCTTATCACCAAAGGAGAGAATTTTCCTGCATATAAGTTAAATAAGAGTCTTCTGGTTATTGATTTATGGGTCTCTAGAGTGTACAAAATGAACACAATCATATTTTTGAATTGGGCGGTGAGAACAGCATGCTTTACTAGCACCAGTTAATAAATTAAAGACTGACTGTCATGGCCTAAAGGGTAAAAGGTCAAACTTTTGTTATTAGCAGGTGCAGAAAAGTTTGAATCCTGGATCTGCGCCTGGTCCTTCCTGATCTCACTCATCAGTGTGAGTATCCGTCTGTAACTACTGGGCCGTAGTAGGAACATAGCTGTCCAGTTCTGGTCTCCTGTCATAAATGTTTAAGTCAGACAGTGAATGCTGACATTAGACCACCACTGTAACAGAGTGATAGACAGGGGCGGAGCCAGGGGATGGCCAACGGTGGTCAAGGCCACTATAGATGAACCTTTGCCCCCCCCCCCCCCCCAATCACCCACCGCTTTACCGGCAACTTTTATGCTGAACCATTTTTGGACGCAGGTGTTCCCATATGGACACACTTCAACAGCGGACCTCAAACAAATAGTTATCCACCCAAACAGATGGTGGCGGTAATACACTCAACACGTGAATGTTGACCACCAACACAACTACAGAAGAAGAAGCTGTGCATGTACACTCTGAGTGAAGATAGCTACAGGAGGAGGACACTCTGTTTCCCACCAGAGAAGAGGTCGCAGGTAGGGAAAAAAAAAGTTATCCATTTCTGTGCCACCCCTGTGTGAGCTTTGGTCTCAGTCTGGCCACCTCTAATGAAAATTGTCTGGCTCCACCACTGGTTACAGACAGCTGGGGCAGAGGCAGGGATAAAAAATATCTCCCTGTTTCCCTGTAGGTGGTTGAAAAATGGGGGGGGGCAAATCGCACGATCTGAATAAGAACAGCTTACAGCGGGGCCACAGGAATTTTGGGAGTTTCCTGTGGAAATAATTAAATGGGAGGTTTCAGCCTATCAATACTGGAGAAACCGGGTTCCACAAAAAATCATTTTCATTTTTGACAGTGCCAGCCCTGACTGCACACCTCTGTTTACAAAACATAATGGTGGGGGCCTCTAATGTTTGCCACGGGCCCCAAGAAAGTGTGGCGTCGCCACTGGAGAGAGAGAGAGAGAGAGAGAGACAGAGAGAGACAGAGAGGAGAGAGAGAGAGAAAGGGACACAGAGAGAGAGAGAGAGAGGGGGGGGCACAGAGGAGAGAGAGAGAGAGAGAGAGAGAGGGGGACACAGAGGAGAGAGAGAGAAAGGGACACAGAGAGAGAGAGAGAGAGAGAGAGAGAGAGAGGGACACAGAGAGAGAGAGAGAGAGAGAGAGGGACACAGAGAGAGAGAGAGAGAGGGACACAGCGGAGAGAGAGAGAGAGAAAGGGACACAGAGAAGAGAGAGAGAGAGAGAGAGAGAGGGACACAGAGAGAGAGAGAGAGAGAGAGAGAGAAAGGGACACAGAGAAGAGAGAGAGAGAGCGAGAGAGAGGGACACAGAGAGGAGAGTGTGTGTGTGTGTGTGTGTGTGTGTGTGTGTGTGTGAAAGAGAGAGAGAGGGACACGTAGAGGAGAGTGTGTGTGTGTGTGTGTGTGTGTGTGTGAAAGAGAGAGAGAGGGACACAGAGAGGAGAGTGTGTGTGTGTGTGAGAGAGAGAGGGACACAGAGAGGAGAGAGTGTGTGTGAGAGAGAGAGAGAGAGCGAGAGGGGGGGGACACAGAGAGGAGAGAGTGTGTGTGTGTGAGAGAGAGAGAAGGACACAGAGAGGAGAGAGTGTGTGTGTGTGAGGGAGAGAGAGGGACACAGAGAGGAGAGAGAGAGGAGAGAGAGAGAGGGACACAGAGAGGAGAGAGAGTGAGAGAGAGAGGGGCGCGCACAGAGAGCTCAGAGTGTCAGGGAGAGTTGTAGTGGTCGCTGCAGGCTGAGCTGGGCTCCAGGGTCTCTGTCAGTCCTCCTCTCATCCCTCCATCCCTCTCTCTCTCTCTCTCTCTCTCTGGCTTTAAGTCACTCCTCTCTGCTCTCTTCTCTCTCCGCGGCTCCTCTCCACCTCCACCATTACGTCCCAAAGTAAAACCGACTTTTTAGCGCTCGCGTCTCGGACTCTCCACAGGAAGAGGATCGTCGCTGCGGTGGTCGGTATCGTCATGGTTCTGGCTCTGATTATCGCGATTCCTCTGCTGGTCCAGACCTCTAAAACGGACGCGCACTACGAGATGATGGGCACGTGCCGGATGATCTGTGACCCGTACAGCCCCAAACCGAGCGCCACGGCTCTGGAGGTCATGCAGGACCTGAGCGCGATCCCGTCCCCCAGTTTTGTCACTTCGGGGATGAGGGGAGAGCCCGGCCGGCCGGGGAAGCCAGGACCGAGGGGCCCACCGGGCGTACCGGGACCGCCGGGACCAAGAGGACCACCGGGAGACCGAGGGGACACCGGGAAGAGTGGGTATCCCGGGATAGGAGGCACGGCGCGCTCGGAGACAGGCGCAGAACCGGGGTCAATCATGGGAGGGGCGAAGATCGCGTTTTACGTGGGTCTGAAGAACCCGCACGAGGGCTACGAGGTGCTTCGGTTTGATGACGTCGTCACGAACCTGGGGAACCACTATGACCCCACCACCGGGAAGTTTACGTGCCAGGTGTCCGGGATTTACTACTTCACCTATCACGTGCTGATGCGCGGAGGGGACGGGACCAGCATGTGGGCTGACCTGTGCAAGAACGGACAGGTGAGTGCACGCGCCCATTAACCCTTCCCTGTTCAAAGGCTGGATCTCTGTGGCCCGTTAGGATCTCACTGCAGCAAAGAATCCATAAATGTTTTAATTTAAGCCTAAAAATGACGATTTTCCCTGAAGTGACCCAAAATACGCCTTAGAGAAAATGTTTATACCTTAATAAAGCACACCTGTGTTTACTGCTGCTGCTCTGGGTCAAATAAGGGTCAAATCAGTGCAATGCAAAAATTAAATCAACGCATACTATCAATACGTCATTACATTGATTTAAAACCCAAATAAAATGGGATGTAGGGGAGACTGGGACTGGCTATTATCACCAGTAAATAAAACATCCTAAGCTCTTCATTCCTGACTGAAGCAGTCAGGGGCATAGCCCACAATAAAAAGTGAGATTTTATTTACTTTTCTTAGCATTTAGTGCAGTGTTAGTCAACCCTGCTCAACCAAAGAGCCAAATGAAAAATACCTTTGCAAGAGCCTCAATCTAAGTGGTGAAAAGTGGCAATTAAGATAAGTTAAAGGTGGCAAAGTGGTCAAAAAGCTGCAAACACTGGGAGATAGGTGGCAAAAAGGGCAGAATGTGGCAAAAATGGGTGGCAAGTGAACAAAAAATAAGTTAAAGGTGGCAAAAAAATGTCAAAAAATGGCATAAATCTAAAAAAAAAGTTGGGAAAAATGGCCAAAAATCAGAAAAAAAAGTGGGAAAATGGGCAAAAAAAAGGCAGTTATTTGCAAAAGGCGGCTTAAATGGGTGAAAAGTGAAAAAAAAGGGGCACACACTGAAGAAAAAGTGGCAAAATGGGAACTAAGTGGGAATTCAACTGCAAAAGGCAGCTTAAATGGGTGAGAAGTGGAAAAACATGCAAAAGCAGGATAAAAGTGTCAAAAATGGGCTTAAACTGGCAAACACTGAGAGAAAAGTGGTAAAAATCAGGAAATAAAATGGTAAAAAAAAAAGGCACAATGGGTGAGAAGTGGCTAAAAATGGGTTACAGGTGGCAAAAATGGTCCAAAAGTGGCTAAACTGAGGCAAGAAATGAGTGAAAAGGGACTAAAATGGGCAAAAAGCAGCAAAGACTGGCAATTTGGGAAATAGGTGGCATTTAATTGCAAAAGGCAGCTAAAGTGGGATTGCAAAGAGTGGGATAAAAGTGTCAAAAATGGGAATAATTTTTCAAACTAAGACACAAAAGAGCCACATGATGAGTATCACTGATTTACTGCCATCATTGAATCAAAAGCGACTAAATGAATCGAAATAAATAAAACAAAATACTAGGGGGCTCAGCTCCTCCCTCAAATGGTATAGTTCAGTGCTATGAAATAATGCAAGTAAATTCGATTTAACCATAGTAAAAATATTGCTCATAAGTAAAGAAGTTATGCTTCAAAAACACATCTTCGACCCGAATGAAGGCCGTTACTGGTGCTGACTGCAGCCCAATAACTGTCAGACGGCGTCTGAGAGGGAAGGGCTAAAAAAAACAAAAACGTCTTTGAAGGCCTCGTCTCCTTCAACGCTACAAAACTGTCCATTTGGACTTTGCAAGGGAGCACCAATCATGGGACACTGAGAGATGGAAGAAAGTTTATTCTCTGATGAGAAAATATGTAACCTGATGGTCCTGATGGCTTCCAACATTACTGGCATGATGAGGAGATCCCACTGGAGATGTTTTCTACGCGACACAGCAGAGGGCGCCATCATGATCTGGGCTGCTTTTTCCTTCTGTGGAACAATGGAGCTGCAGGTTGTGCTTCAGGGGCATCAAACGGAGGCTGGCTATGTGGAGATGTTGCAGCGGGCATCCCTCATGACTGAGGGCCCTCGTCTGTGTGGTAATGACAGGGTTTGTCAACAGGACAACGCTACAGTTCACAATGGCCGCCTGAAAAAAGGACTTCTTCCAGGAGACTAACGGCACTCTTCTGGACCACCCTGCGTGTTCCCCTGATCTAAATCCAACTGAGAACATCTGGGGATGGGGGGCAAGCGAAGTTTACAAAAATGTTCCAGACAGTGGATGCGCTTTGTGAAGTCTTCTTCACCACATGATCAACAAGAACGGTGGAGCTACTCATTACTGAGTCCTTTATTGGAACTTTTGTTTCTGTTTTGAGGGGGTTTTCGGGTTTTTTTTGAGCTGTGGTCTTAAACTTGAAATCAGCTGATGAACATCCTATTTCAGTTTAATCTTTTTTTTTTTAAATAAATTCCTTATTTATTGAAAGATCCAACAGTGCAAAATGCAAGATCTTGCAATTTTTCAGCTGGTCTTAAGATTTTGATCAGGAGTGTGTGGGGACTGAGAATGGAGGCCAGGGAGGTAAATATCCACTTGTAATTTTTTCAGAATCCAGAAATCAACAGTGTTTTAGCTAATAGATACTGCTATTGATTCTCAGTGGTTCTGTGATGTCACGTCATTTTATCACTGGTGCAACAGCATTGATCCTTCAGGGGGAATAAGCTCAAAGCACACAGCACTGTGCATTTAAATGTGGGCCATTTAAACGGCTAAAGAATCTGCCGACCAGCTGTTAATATCGCCGTACCAACAAATCAGCAGGAGTTTTGGTCTGGAGCTGCAGACTGCGTCAGTGTTTGTCTTTATTCATCCCCATCCTCATCTACGTGCTGATATCTATGACTTTAACCAGCTACCTTTAACTGGACTCCAATAGACGCCAGGTTGTTCATTTTTTCTACATCAATGTCTGATCATAAATTCGATAAGCATGAGGAACATTTCAATCACAAGCATCAACATTAAAACTCACTCTGGCTTACAAGCATCTCTAAATGTCTTTTATTCTCCGTTGTTGTAGATAAATGAGCGTGACCTCTGACCACATATTTCATAATGAGTCCTGTCATTGGCTGTAATAAGATTTGTGATGACCACTTCCAGCCTCTGTAATGAGGATTTTTTTTTTAAAGTCTTGCATAGATTTGATGTTTAAAATGTGGTAAAAATGTTATTTATTTAAAATGGTGGGAGCTACACATCAGCATGTTTACATTACTGTTACTACAAGGGTCAGGTATAAAATATGAACCCTAATAAATCAAATATGTGTAAAAATACAGCTGACTGTTATTTAAGGAGAGATTCGGCGGCTCTGCAGGAAACAAGGTTGTGTTAAATCCATAAATGTGAGAGTTAATGTGTCTGCTGCAGCTGTCTCCTTCAGAAGGACTGACAGAGCCCGTACCCCCCACTGACACGTCTGAGACTTTGAATGAGAAGACGTTACCATAAATATTAAATCAATCAATGGCTCTGTCTAGGAAGACAATCACAGAAGGGGATTATGTGCAGAGTGAGTTTAAGCATATGTGGAGTTTGCCTTGATTTTGGTGTCAAACAAGGAAAAGAATAAAAATGGAGCAAGTGTAATCCTGATGAGAAACTAAAACAACTGATAAATAGAAATGCATTAGTTTATATATTTATTTTTAGGGATGCACAAGACTGGATTCCTGCAGATATCTGATTTTCAGATTTATTCAGCCCAAACTGATATCAGTACAGATACATAAATGTAGATCAGACTTCATTTCTTAAAACACTCTGAAGTTTAAGGAACAAATAATGAGACTTTAGCTGGTCCTGCCTAAAACGTAAATAATGACTCTGACATGCAGCCAAGCATCTTTATCTGTTGGCAGAAAAGTCCGTACCTGCAAATACTGCCATCATGCTGATAATATCCCTGTTTTTATATATCCCATCTACCTTCTACTTGTCGATTTTTCCACATTACAGTTTGTCCGTCATGTGTTGCGAGATACCGAGGTCATGTGAAACCTGCAGGTGTCTCATCTGGTCTTAGAGGTGTGAATGATGACACTGCAAACATGGCGGCCTGTCTAGATAGTGAACACCAGCTGGGTTACGCACACAGAGGAAGCAGATAAACCCCTGAAATGTTTCAATGCTGTCACATTAACCAGGGATCACTGGAAGACAGCAAGTCATTTTGTTCATGCACTACTACACATTTCTTCACGTGTAACAGTGTTAAACATTGTTTTTGACTGAATTAGTTCTTTTCCCCTGGGTCTTAAGCCCGGTTCAGACCAAAGGATTTGGGATACACCTAGTCCATTTTAGGGGACAGTTCCAGCTTTTTGAACCGAGCTGCTACGGGTCATACTAGTCTGTCTGATGCTGTTGCCTGCAATCAGGTTATTCTGAAGCAAACAGCTGCTTTTTTGGATGTTGCAGGTAATTTCTGGCATGGGAAAAGGAAATTTTGTTTTGTAAGGCTGTAAACATTCAAGAATATTGGAAGGAGTCTCTTGTGCTTCAACCCCTCCACAGGTAGAGGTCGTAGGACCAGTAACGTACAAAAAGATGTTTCAGTGGATTCTGTCTCACTGCAAATCCAAAGAAGAAACACGAGTTATCTTTTACAATTGAATCTGGTGCAGAGGGCGACTCTGATCCAGTTTCTTCTTTGCTTTTGCCTGTGAGAGAGTATCCATTGAAACATCTTTTGTACCCAAAAATAAATATTTGTTTGAAGTAAAATATTTTGTTAACTGAAATCATAATGTGAGTTATGGACACAAAAACATCTTTCATACTGAAACTAACCTGGCACCAGATCGACTGTTTCATATATCTATTTCACATCCATCTGGGCAACCACCCATGCAAAGTGTGTGGTAGAACCTTTCAGAAGATTTCTTGGAGGCTGATTGGACGAACACTCTGTCATTATTATTATGGACCAATCAAAGCAACAAGACATAGATATAGTGGGCATGCACTGCCCCAGAGTAAACTTCACAATGTGACCTCAGCCGACAGTCGCTACCATCAGTGGTGGTCGATTAAAGTGGGCGACTTTGGCTCAGTTGGTAGAAAGTGTCCCGCAGTCAGAAGGTTGTGGGTTTGATCCCCAGCTCCTACTGCCATATGTCACTGTGTCCTATGTTGGAGTACAACTTAACCACGCCTCTTTCTTTTTAAATGATGCTTATTGGTCCAATCATTCACAGACATTTCAGATTGGAACTTTACAAGATGGATCCGCTCAACAGCGGACAAGATAATCCATCAGCTTTTCAAGGTTACACAGAAATTTCAGCCTGATAAACACTCCATCAGCTATGCATGCAGGATGCACAGAGTTAAAGGAGGTAATACAGGAGAAATTCAAGCCTGTTGCTACATTTTTACTTGGAAAAAATCATGTTTGAGCTGATATCTTCATTAGAACAAGACTGAGCGAGAAAGCTTCCCTGTGTCTGATGTGCTTTGAAATTTCAGTCACGCTCTGATCATGATGACAGAGGAATAAGTGATACGCAAGAATCTAACGGCCTGATGTCTTGCATTATCATGATAAAGTTGCAGAAAACAGGGGCGTGGCTAGGGATTTAGGGCCCCTAGAAAGGATATTACACAGCACTCCCCTTAGCCAGCTAGCGAAGCGAAAAATGCTGTATCATTTTTACAAATATATATAGCTTAACAAATTTATTAGACCACCACCCAAAGTAAGGTTTATGCCACAGCTGCCCTAAATTAACAGCATTGGTAAGTACCAAAATCATTTTTTATGTTTCTGCAATGGTTAATACACCAATATGTAGAAGCTTTTTAACCCAAATTATATTTTTAATAATAAAATATAATTATTATTGTTATCCATGAATTTTCAAATTTACTGATTTACAAAAAAAAAAAAAAAAGTAAAGCACATTATTATTTCTTGATTCATATGTTAAATTATAGTTATTTACTTGCATTCCTGAACAGAGAAATGAGTTTTAGTGGTTGAATGTTATGCTTGATTCATTCCCGACTTCTCAGAGAAGCCCAGTGAGCTGGCTCAAATTTGGGTGAAATCAGTTTGAAATTCCTCATTCCTGTTCAAAATGGTAAAACATGGAGAGCTCACTGAAAATGAAAGAGTCCACATTAAAGCACTTCATGATGCTGGATGGCCTCTGAGACAAATATGACAGGTGGTCTAATACATTTGTTAAGCACTGTGCACTTTGATGTATTTTTAACCACAATTTCTCAATTTATGAGCATTTATTTTTACCATGGCTAAATTAAATTTACTTGCATTATTTTTTAGTGCTGGACCAAACTGTTTGGACATTTTTAAGAGAGAGCCCCCCTCCCAGAATTGTATTTTACTCTATTTGATACAAATTTCTGTCTGTCGACCGATTCATTTAGTCACAATAATGACACTAAATATTAGGAAAAATTAAATAAAAAAAAAAACTTTTCATTGTAGGCATATGGAAGCCCATTTCTGCCACTTAAAAAAGAAAAATGTGGAAGTAAGGAGATTAAAAAAATAATAATAATAATCATATAATACTCCATAAAAAGTCATAATCATAAGATTAAAATTATGAGATAAAAAAAAAATTAAAAGATACAAAGTTGAAATTATGAGATAAAAAGTCATCTAGTCAATTATAACTTTTTATGTCATAATCTTGACTTTGTATCTCGTCATTATTATTACTTTTTTCCTCTAATTTTGATGTTTTATCTCATAATTAATCTTATAATTATGACCTTTTATTTCATAATGTATGACTTAGATTTTTTTTTTAAGAACTGCTGTACTTTCACATTTTTTTCTTATTTATTTGACCCAAATGGGCTTCCATACAGGCATCTCTAGCGCCTCTCCCTACTGTGGGCCCAGGGAATCAGTACCCTTTTTCCCCCTGTGCTATGCCCCATGGCAGAAAAACAGTTTTTGTTTAATATTGTCCTTCTTGTAGTGACAGGTTTATTGTGCAGTATCTTAAGAGAGAAATCCCTAAACTGAGCTGAGAGGCTTTTAGAACGCTGAGTGGCCCCTCACAAGGAGTTAAGCTGGTCTTGTTGGAGTCTTTGGTCTGAACCTGGCTTAGGTAAATGGTTTCAGACCACACTGGTGTAGCAGAGCAGCACTCATTTAAATGAATTAATCTAAAAATCAACATCATAAAATACATCTCTTTGCCTGCTTTTGACTCACTGATCAACACACTTGGAGCAATTCATTCAAGTACTTAAGAACTCTTTTGAAATGCAAAATAATTCAATTTGATCCAATTTATTGTGATTAACTGTGATTAATTGTGCTTTATGCCATGCAATAACTTTCCAGCCCTAATTAAAACTATCACTGGAATTGATTAAAGAATTGTGTGGAGCATTCATCAGGAGGATTTGTGTTTAACACATGAACTCTGGTTCTCTCTCTCTGTCTGTCAGGTTCTCTCTCACATAAATGTCCCAGTTTTTATAGTTTGAGTTACTCTAACGCTCACTCCTGCTCTTCACTGCTGCTGTAAATTCTGTCTGCCGACAGGAGGAAGCCAGGAAGCTCGCTGCTGGTTTTATTAAAGTTTACTCTCTCTCCTCCTGCAGGTCCGAGCCAGCGCCATCGCTCAAGACGCAGACCAGAACTACGACTACGCCAGCAACAGCGTGGTTCTGCACCTGGACTCTGGGGACGAGATCTACGTCAAACTGGACGGAGGGAAGGCGCACGGTGGGAACAACAACAAGTACAGCACGTTCTCCGGGTTCCTTTTATACCCGGACTAAAACTTCACAGGATGATCAAGTGACTTGTTTTCATCTCCACATCTAATCAGGAGGAAACACCAACCAAGTCCTCGTTCTCCGTCTTTAAATCCATCTTTTTCCATGCATATGGATTATTACTGGATGAAATATCCCGCTATAGTTCCACGTGCTTTGCTGATTGTTTTGCTCCAAACTAAAGGCCTCATTCTTCTTTGGAAATTCACAAATACACATGAAATGCATCTTTTCCAGAATCATACTAACCCCCTTGCTGTGCTGGGACTGTTCTGGATGAACTGCCCTCTCACATGGATCCACAGTCTGTGTTTTTGGTGCAGATGTTGTTCTGTTCTCTCTTTGTGCGTTTTTGAGGATGAACTAAAAACGCCTCCATGCTCCCTCCTGTATACAGAGGACATTACCGCGTGATGTGATGACTTATTTTTGCTTGTCTGATACAGATATTTATCCTCTAGTCTGAAATATGTATTTATGCACTTATTTATTCTACAGAGTCAGTGAACCTGTATTTAAGCTGCTGTTAACTGCCCATCCAGTGTTGCAAAAATGTCTTTCTATGTCTTCTGTGTGAGTGTGGGTCAATGATTTCAATAAATGATTATGTTTTCTACGTCAGAGTTTGATGTCAGAGCGGAGACGAGTGCTGCTGTGAGGACGAGGAGGAGAGATTTGATTCTGCAGCAGAATGACTTCAACGATTTTTGCAGAACAGCCACGGGCAAATCTCTGCAGAAAATGTCATTTCACACAATTTTTACCTCTGACGCTCCACTTTTATAATCAGGTGTGTCTCCTGATCACAGAATCCACTTTATGTGAAGTTGAAATATGGTCACTGCAGTATGCATGCAGGTTTGGAGCCCTTAACCTCGAGATTTCTATTTCAAGATGACATTACTTTTTAAACCCGTTTTTTCCCCCATTTTTTGGGATGGTTTAGAGAAACAGGAAATATATTGAGGATGGCATGCACCAAAAGGCCAGAGATTCACTGTTAAAACCCACAGATTAACAGACACCCTGGTCCAGGGCACCAACTTTCAAATGCCCCTCTGGATATCTGCAGCCCAGCAAACGCATCAACACTTTTCACCCTACTACCACAGACACAGAAATACAGCAGAAAAACAGGCTGAGAAAAAGTTTTTTTTTTTGTATATTTGTCTCAACTTAATGTCTCAGATCATCAAACACATTTTGATATTAGTCTAAGATAACCTGAGTAAATACAAAAGTCAGGTTTTAAATGCTGATTTCATTTAATAAGGCTAAAACCATCCAAACCTCCCTGGCCCTATGTGAAAAAGTCATTCCCTGTAAACCTAATAACTGCTGGTTCCATCCTTGAAGTGTTGGTGATGACTGTCAATGATGGACGGACATTCTCCTTCAGGATTTTCTGCTAGAGAGCAGAATTCATGGTTCCATCAATTACAGAAAGTGGTCCAGGTCCTGGTCCAGACCATCACACTACCACCACCATGTCTGACTGTTGGTCTGATGCTCTTCTGATTAAATGCTGGGGGATGCACGCCTTCCAGAAACGTCCTCTTCTGTCTGGTCAGTCCACAGAATATTTTTCCAGAAGTCTTTGGGATCATCAGGATGTTTTTAGTCAAATGTGAGATGAGCCTTCGTGTCCTTTTTGGTCAGCAGTGGTTTTTGCCTTGGAAATCTCCCATGATGCCATTGTCACCCAGTCTCTTTCTTATTGTTGAATCATGAACTCTGACCTTCACTGAGTCAGTGAGGCCTGCAGGTCTTTAGACTTATTGGTTCTTGAATGTCTTGGTGTGTTGGAGATCTTTAAACCTACTTGTCTTTGTCAGACAGGTTCTGTTTAAGGGATTTATTCATTTAACAGGTCTGACTGTTATTACAGAACTGTATTGTTATGTAGGCAAATAAAGCAGCTTTCCAACGGTAGAAGATTTATTGCCCAGAAGCATTGTTACAACAAAGAAATAATCTACCAAACACTAATTTTCTTAATTGTTACATGAAGTTTTTTAGCAGAGCTAACATTGGATGGGTGAAGAAATACTTTAACTAGCCCGGCTGTCGTTGATGCCATCAGCTTCCTAGTTTAAATTTCTGGTAACAGAAGTAAAAAAACCCATTCTGTTTTCTTCAAGTTTTCAACATTCATTTCACCCCTGTCCTTCTGCTTTTGTTGCGTTTGGTGCTCCCTCACTGCCACCGTCCTGATTCCTTTCTGTTGACCTGTCCAGCCGACCAATAAGGAGGCCTGTCCAGGGGCCCTACTATTTCTCTAGGCAGGCCTGTGTGTCCCTCACAGTGGAGTTTAACCAGCAGGCAGTAGTTCTAGTTTTTGCTGATGATCCTCCTTAAAGTTGAACACAGCTCTACAGGTCTTTTCTGTTGTGTTTACTGGGGACTGTATGAGTCTGTGTCTGTGTGAGTGAGACAGATAAATGTCCCTCATGTCTGGGACATTCTCAACAGTGATCTGTTCCTCCTCTGATGGACGTAGAGACGATGTTTGCTGCTTTATGAGAGTCTCATTAATAAAGTCAACATCACAGTGCGTTGCTCATTCAGGACAAACGTCGTCCTTAAATCCCTCAGAGACGCCTGCAGCATGTTAAAGACAGATTTAAGATCTTTAAATCATGGAGCATCACATCCTGCTGGTAAACACCCTCATCCATCCAGCTGCTTCTGGGCCCGTGTGTTTGTGAAGCTTTTAGGGGTTAATCCTGTTAAACATGCTAATACCATCATCATCAGAGATGAAGAGTGGATGGTTAAAAGGTCCCTTATTCTGAATCATGCACGCTCCTCCATCCCTTGTACAAGATTTTCAAAGGATTAAGGTTTAAAAGTTTACTGATATGTTTTTATAGAGTAGAATACACATAGAATATAAAGCTTGAAAATGAGACAATAGATCTGAACCCGATCTTGGTGTGAGACTTTTTCCCAGGAAACTTTGGTGACTTCACTCCCATCTTTACTTGTCCAGTCAGAGCACTCAAGTCATGCACAACCATCAGAATGCACAGTGCGAGCACTTGAATGTTGCACGATGGTCATGAGGCATAAACAATGTGAGTTTAACAGCTTTTCTCCCTCATCCCATGAGAATTCTTCCGTAAAACACCAAAACAGTGTTTTATGGTTTTGGACATGCACAAATAAAGTCTACTAAAAGCTGTTATAGAAGTTTTAGGCAATGCAGTCAGACAACTCATTTTAAAGCAGGTGAAATTTTTTAGTGCAGCATTACAATGTCATATTTTGTGCCTACGCTCTGCCTGCATCACTACTCACAGATTTGCATGCAGACAGTAGATATTAGAGTTTCTTAAATGCCCCATCAGAGCCTACAGGTGAATGGTGGAATGGTGGTGGGGTTGAAGACAGAGCACGCAGCTTAGATAGACCTCTAGTTTGGAGGATGTTTGCCTGATGATTGGATAATAATGCACGTCAAGTTTAAAATCGGTGCCGCTTGAGTTGTTGGTTTGAAGTAGCTCTGAAGCATCATGCTATTTGTGAGAGACGGAAAAATACCAACTTTAGTGTTTCCATAGAGAGCTGTGTAAAAACAAGAGAATATCTGAAATGGATGTCACTCAGGCATTGTTAGATCTGAGTCATGAGTAATGATCCACACAGCAGGAAATTCCCACTGAAGGATTTATTTATCAACTAGAAAAGCACTCGAAGAGCACAGACCTCTGCCATTAGCCCTATCTCCCAATAGTGAAGAATCCTTTAACAAATTCCTGGATCTGTCCCCATGTGCCCCCAACCACAGCATTCGCCGATTACTCCCTCCCCGGTAGAGTGGAAGTACAAAGAGGCAAAGCATTGGCTTCGCTACGGGTGCCATCAGATGCACCCGTGGTCTCACCAGACGACTGGAAGCCATGGCAGAGGGTGAATATTCCTCTATTCCTCCCAGCATTGTGAGTATTCTCACTTCAGTTTGCTGTCTTTCTCTCTGTTATGCTCCGACTCATCTCCTCGACTGGGCGTGCATCTTTCAAACTCTATCAACTCCAAAACTTTGAATAGAAACACACCCAAAAATGCTGCTGGGGTTGAAGTTACTCATGTCCGCCATCTCCTGGAGTTAAGTGGTAAAAGTGCAAACCTCCGCGATTAGCCCTATCTTCCAATAGTACAGAATCCTTAAAAAAATTCCTGGATCCAGACGGTGATCCGGATCAGTCCCAAAATCTATTCAGTTCTTCCTTATGCCATTTCTGACATTTCCTGAAAATTTCATCAAAATCCCTCCACAACTTTTTGAGTTATGTTGCTAACAAACTAACAAACAAATGAACTAACAAACCCACCCACTCTGATAACCTCCTTGGCGGAGGTAATAATACGGAACATCCCAAGCCAACATGCTCTTCATTAGAAATGCCACTTGTTGTGAAGTAAATCCTTTAAGGGGGCTTTCTGTTGCACGGATCATGCTTCTTAAGCTTTCTTTGTTTTAAATCTAACCCTATGTCTATTTAGATTTCCTTCCTTGGAGCTAAAGAATAAAAATATTAAAATCAATACAATAATTTATGTAACGCCCACTTTGACACCTGCTATCACAGCACACCTGGATCTCTTAACATTGATCATGACTGTTGTAGAAAAATAACTGATTTCATCTACCTTGCAGGCTGAAAGATATTTCAGCACCATGGACAGCTCCCGAGATTCTAGCTCCTGCCTGTAGGGGGCGCAGAGAACGCTCTAGCACAGAGAATTGCTGTTATATAGCAGCAGTGGTCTGGTTTACATCTCTGTGAGCTCAGATTGAGTTTATTAATGTGAATCAGAATTATCTAATCTGAAGTGAAATGAAATGAAATCTCCGAGCTACTGGAGATATAATCTCTGCACACACACAGAGCCAGAGGTCAAATAAGGCAGTCTCTGTTAAACACAACCGTATTTTCTTGATTTAAACACACTTCATCATAAAAAGCTAATAGTATTAACTCCCTTTTCTGAGCTCTGTGTATGATTGTCTGCTCTGTGTTAACAGTCTTACCTTGTTTTTGATGACACCAAGCAGAATCTGGTCTGACCATTGACACTAACTGGAATTATTTTGGCTCTGCTTGAGTTAACAGTCAGTTTGTTTGTCACTGCATCTTTAAAAAGGCAGAGTTTGTTATTTAGTCACACCTTAGAGGGAGTCTGGAAACACTAATGTTATTTTTTTTACCTCTTTTTCTCATGAACTTTCTAAGGCCTGAAAACTCTTTTAGTTTTAGTACTTACTGTCTTTTTACATATCTAGAACCCAGTCCAACTCCACCATGATCCCCCCAAACCAGTCTCTGTTTGAACATACAGTATGTCACTTCCAACACTAGGGGGCTCCTGATCAAAACAATAACAAAAGGCGAGGTGTAAAGCCATGCTGTTAAACTCTGCCCAGCTCTGCTGTTCTTCTCATTTTGAATTAAAGACTCTAAAGATTGGAGAACATCCCTCTGGGGGGCAGAAAGTGATTTCTTCATAGAGAAATGCTACCAGAAAGGCCATGTTAAGAACTGTTTCTGACAATGCTGAGCGTTCAACATGTGGAAATAAAAATATTCCTAAATCTTACGCAACCTTTGTGTTCTGAGAGTGGTGAAATAATCAGGCAAAAAAAAGTCACAGAGGAACAGCAACAGGCAAGAATTAGAAAATACTCTGTCTACAGCCTGGACACGACTCTTGTGATTGGTCCATTTCCACAAAGCGGTCTGGTTTGGTTCAGTCCAGTTCTGTCATAACCTTGCAAAGCAGATGAATACGCCCATTTCCATGTTTCTCACTGGCAAATCCATCTTCCAAAGCTCCGGTCTGAACCGTTTAGGCCCGGTTAGAAAGTGACAGGACCAATCAGCAACAAGGGGCAGCACTTAAGGGCGTGGCGGAGTCGTGACGTATGCAAGCAGCAACAAGGGACCGGTTTGAATTATGGCGGAAGAGATTAGCATGGATGCTGCTAAAGCGCTGGTTTTATCAGAACTTGAAGACATTTCTCCATTAAAAGAAGAAGAAAGAACAGCAGTGAGTTGTTTCCTTTTTAAAAAATGACAAAAGTCGTGTACGGACATGTCTACAGTCACCATGGTTGGAATTATGCAGTAGGGGCTACGACATCATGTGTTTTGTTGCTCTTGTTCATCCAATCACCCTCCAAGTTTTTTTCAAAGGTTTCTCAAATGCTGACTATGAGCAGTTTACCAGATGGATGTGTGAAACAAATCCATCTGGTGTGCCAGGTTCATTCTGTCATGGTTCAGCTCATGAAGCTCTAGAGATGTGACAGTATCGTTAATACCACAGTAACAAAAGCACCTTGGTGTCGTCCCGTACGTGTTTCAAACTGCAGGTCTTCAGGGCAGTAGTTTTATCCACGAATCAGAGCACAGGGAAGTGGGAACTACTGTTCCCATCAGCCACTGTGCACCCATCATCCTTTGCGCTCCTTTCAGCTTGATCTAACAGCACAAAGATGGTGGATATACTCCAAGTGGCGAGGGAAGATCAGTCTATGGAGGGACCCAGGCGACTGAAGTTTTGGAGATTATGGAGGCTCCAATGAAATCTGACGTGTGGAAGTTTTCCAGTTTCCTGGTGTCAAGAAATGAGAAAGGAGAAAAGGTGGCAGACAAAAAACAACATGCAGACACTACCAGACAGAGAGAGTCACTTGATGGGGAATACGAGTAACCTGAAGAGCTAGTGGGTAAATCATCACCTGAGGAGCAGAGCAGAATCTGAAGGAAGCGTTCACAATCCTGCTTACCCACAACAGTGCGAGGGCTCAACAGATCAGATATATCTACTTTTCTGGAACTGAAACCTTCATTTAACTTTCTACTGAAATTTTAAAAAATCCAAATTTCCATAAAATTTAACAAATATATTTTTAGTATCTTATTTCCTTCATTGGGTGTTTTTGGTAACTGATAATCCACTTGAGGGCATTTTTATCATTTATCAGATTGTATTTAGAAGTTTTTGAGTAATTTATTGATCATATTGATTAGATAGAGGTATCATAAAAGTACGTATCAAATATGCGACAACAGGCGTTAAGGGGTTAACACTGGATCAAAGTATACATTTATATTTTTGAGCCTAATGCACACCTATGGAACTTTTTATGCCATATTGCAATCTTTAAAGGGCAAGTGTTGTTTAATAAATGCAGGTGTCACTTTTTTCTCCAAGTATTCATTTTTTGTTTTGAGATTTATTTTTTTAAATCCGGCTCTAAATAGCACGCCATGGACTTGTTACATCCCTATTAAACTCTGACCTTGCTCATGGTTCCTCTGCTGATATCTGTCCACTCTCGCTCGTTGTGACTCTTTTTAGAGATCCAGATCATTTGACTCAGTAGAGCTGGTTGTTTGGCTCTTCATTTGGTGCCAGTTTAGTTTTTAAATGTGGATTAAATAAACAAATATACAAAGGATGGAGGAAAGTAACGGGAGGCATCTGGCTGCAGACCTCTATGGTGGGGCGTTCTGGGCTCATCTGTATTTTTAATTGCATCCTTAGTTTCTAGTTCAGATCAAACTGCTGCTACATCAATGCTAATCTCTTCGCTGGCAGCCATTGTTTACAGAATTGCAGTCCCTTCAACTAAACCACACTTTTAACTACCGCCACTTTCCACAATCCATCAGCTTTGCAAGACTACACCAACACTAGATATGATGTTTTTTAAAGATTCAGTTTGATTGGTGAGTGATTTGTTGTGGGATAAACATTAAAGTAAACTCAGAAGTAAATATGAAGACAAGGTAAAACACGTCCAGTATTATAAGATACATGTCCCTCCTCTAAAAGGCCCTCAACATTTCCCAGCATTCCCTGACTCCGAGGTAAACCCTCTGAGACCAAAATCTGCTCTCGTGTCTGCAGCTGTCAGCCTTCATCAGACCAGCTCGTTTACCATCACACCTCCTCCGTCCCACAATCCTCTCTGCTAAATGAAAGGCAACAGGTTTTTATGGCTCTGCACAGCCAGTGTGCACAGCGGCGCAGATAAAACATCTATTTGTTGCTCTCTCTTCAGCCGGCTGTCAGAGCGAGCGAGGCGGGCAGGTGATGTCTATGTGACTGATTGACAGCTGATGTTAGAGGACCGATAAAACCAGACGCTCGATGTCGCCTCACAAACTAACACAAGAGCAAGACGGAGCTGCAGGTCAGTAAACACTAACTTTTTCTGACAGGAGGCCACAGCTTGGGAATAAAGGAGCAAACAGAGGGACTATCAGGCAACAATTTAGGGAAAACTTTTCATTATAAAGGAGCCAAAGCACCCAGAGCCAGTGAGTGGGACCGCGCAGAGGGATTGGGCAGTTAGTTTTTGTTGTCTCTGTGAATTTGTTCAACCAGGAGCAGAGAAAGGAGGCCGTGCTGATCAGCAGCAGAATGTGACCTCGCCTGATCCCCGTCTCACTGAAATGACTAACCACAGTTTCCCTCACACCCATCTAAACAGACGTGGATGTCACTTCCTATCGACACGGGGTGGGGGGGTGAGAAGAAGCGTCATGAGGCGGTGTTGTAAAAGCCTCAGGCCTGCAGGGAGACTAATGGAGGTAAAAGTTGAGAGGAAAACGGAGGGAACTATTCTATGAAAGGAGTTTAAAAAAGAATGTTTTAATTCATGTTACTGGGATACTGAAGAGGCAAAGCCACTCATGTTTTATTTCTTATATGAGGAAAACTCACAGAGGAATCACAGAGTCAGTGACAGCTAAGGGATTATCATTGACCTGCTGGCATCCAGAGCTTTAAAACTGATATTCAAGAACTATTCCCTGTCACGTTTCATTAATAATTTACTCTAACATTTAGTGTTTTAAGTAGCTCCTCCTCCAGCATCACTGATGCTTTATCGTCTAACCTTTAAGAACAACAAACAGGATTTGTTTGGACCTCTGCAGGCTTCATTCAGTGGAAGTAACAAATCTAATTTCAAAGTTGTCCTGAACACAGATGGGAATTTATGTAAGTTACTCTATCACCTGGTAGAGTAGGTGCCCATGTATAGAGGCCACTGTGTGATGATCTGGATCGAGTCCTGATCCTGGAGCTTTTTTGTGCATTATCCATCTCTCCTCCCATATTTCCAGCCTTTATTTGGCTCGCCTAGCCACTAAAGAAATCCGGTTGGTGGGACGTCCCAGTCTGCTTGCTCTCATCAGCTGTTTTGGATAGTCCATTAGAAAAAGCCTGATCTGGAATTAGGACTGGATGGTGATACGGTATCCTGGGTATTTCAAAATAGCAACAGTATCTTACTGCTCCAATGTGTGGCATGTCTGTCCATCTGTGACGGTTTGCACGCCACACGTTTGCTCCTATTGTCCTCAATACCTCTTAGAAGACTTCTTGGGTGTTCTCCTTAGAAACCAAAATGAATTATGGGACTACATTTGACATGCAGGGTCCCTCTCTACTTTCAAGAGAAAGCTAAAGACCCAGCTCTTTAGAGAACACTATGCAATTAGCTAGACTATTCTCCACTGCTGTCCCCAGTGGTAGGATGAGTCTCCCAACTACAGCTGGCTCGCATCTGGTACTTTGGTCATTGATTGTTGTGAAGACAGTTTGATTGATGGTGATGATGAGAGATCTCACATTGATTGTGTTTTTCATTGTTGATGTTTATTCAAAAACAGGGAAAATTAAAAAACTTGTGTACATTATGTGCTTTACCTTTAACGCTGCATGGCAGCACCTGCGCCCAATTGGACCTGAAGCACTTTGTGGCACTTTGATGCTGTTTCTCCTTGTCTAGATCTTTGTGCTGTGTCTTCTAAATGGCATTGAAACATTGGAAACTTGTGACGTAACAATCAGAAATATGTAAAGATTTTCTATAAGATCCGAAATTGTTGTTTTTTGATTCAGTTTGCCCCCCTCACTGTCCCGCTCCCCCATCACGTCACTTCCCCAGTACAACAGATACGTTCATGCCATGTTCCATTTACCTGGAATGTCTAAGCTGGTAATGATGCCGTACCTGAGTTGAATGCATTCCATTTGCAGCGAGCTCGTAAATGGGGGTACTGGGGGCTGCTCCGACTTTCCACGCCAGAATTCTAAGTTCAAGTCGCATTTCTGATGAAATATCCCACTGGTGGCTTAGAATTTCTGAGAGCCTAGATGAAATGAAATGGCACCATGATGGTGCGTTTCATTAATCCGCCACAATGCTGAAGAGGGGATGCCTTTGCTCTCAATCACGCTGAAAGACAGAAACTATGACAGCCTGTTTTTTTCTTAGCACAGCACAGCTTTTATGGTCCTCTTATTCTGTGGTTAAAGAATGTATGGTATCCTCTGAACTGTTGATAAACACCAAAATAAGGAATTTCCCACGGTGAAGGCTGTATAAGTAAGCCTGTAAGAATCCAGATATCTATCAGCACCTACCTCAGACGAATCCGTAGAGTATGCTGGACAAACTCCATCAGTCACCTGAGTCTGAAGCTGCAGGACAGCAGCCTGTGGAGGCAGAGATCCTCCAAAGACGCTGGAGAAGGATTGGCCACACCCTTCACAAACCTGTATCTAACATCACAAGACATGCCCTCTGGAAAAGGACAAGAGGCAGACCAAGAAACACCCGGGGTCTGATTTATAAATGTGTACGCACAAAACGAGGCCTGAAGTTGGCGTCTGCCACTTTCAACACAAAGTATGTGAGCTATAAAAACACAGACGTGGCGGTAAAATGTGTGCACCTGTGAGAAACTCTGACCAGGCGTGCGAATGTTTTGGAGGTAGAGGGAGATTGGTGACACACGGTAAGGTGTTGAGTTGAAGCCAGATTTAATATGAATGCATATAAAACAGTTAATTACACTAAATATGAAACTTTATTCCATAATCCACATCATCATAAGCAGGTTTCATTTGTATAAGTGACTAGTGGGCCATATTTTACTTCCATATATGGAAATGTTTTAATTCTTAACTTAAAAACCTGCCATACGTTTAATCATCAGAGTGGGTAGCCAAACCTTAACTTCATTGTTTGAGGCAGAAATACAAGCACCAAGAAGTGTGAAACACTGCAGACCACAGCGCCAACACCTATTTTTATATTTCTAATCACAGTGTAATTTTTAGTTTGATTAAATTTCACTGCACTGCAAGATGCACAGAGTAAACATAGACTCTACGGTGTCCACTCTGTCTTTCACTGAGCACATCTTTATCACCTGCATGTATTCAATCGTTTTATTGAGCACAGACTTTAGATGAAGCCCAACTAACTCTCACATAATCAGAATATATTGTAATAATCCAGCATAGTTCATGCTGTGCTCAAGAGAGGAGGTAAAAAAAAGAGTTAAAGCCTTTGTACAACTTTTATTTAAATCATAGTCTGCAGTGATCCATCAGAATTCTCTTTAATAAAAGCCTAGTGGGAGGAAGATCCCACATTATCTGAATAAATCAGCGTGGACCCTGTAAACTAATAAAAACTGCAGTGAAACTCTGGTTTAATGGTGAAAGGTGGATTTTTCTGACACTGTATGGAGAGCATGAATGAAGCGACTTCTCTGGTTTCCGCCGTGGTTCATCACTGAAAGCTTTTGATCTGCTGGCTCATTGGCAGGCGTTTGGGGTAAGGAGCATTGCATCGACCATTTATGGCTGAATGTAGGCGTGGAAAGGGCGGAACAGAAGGAAGATCTACAATCCAGGTGGATTGCAATTTATAAAGAGAACACAGTGTGATGTTGTGCATGCGCAATGTTTTATCTGAATTATTCTGAGTGCACGCCAATTTTTTGGGGGGGGGTTTGCATGTGATCTATTTTAGTATAAAATCTATGCCCTGTTTTATAAACGGGACCTAAATGCAAAAGTGAAGAGATCTGGCCATGCATGGGGACAGCTGGAGAAATTGGACCAGGAGGCCTGGAAAGCTCTTGTTTGTGGCCCAAAGTTTGGCTGTAGGCATAAATAAGTAAGTAGTATAGTGTTGGTCTATCACTGCACATAAGCACGCAGAGACTCTATGCAGTGATTTGGGGAAAAGCATCCCTTCCCATGCTAATTGGCCTTATTGCATTAAGCATCTAAAACCAGGACGGTAAAGACTCAGCGTTCATAGAGTAAGGGTTCGCCTACTGTCTGTGAGAGCTGATAGAAGTGTGCTGCAGTTTTTATTATGCATGAACTTTCCAGAGATCAGGAAGCAATCTCCCCTCTGTCTGACTTTAAAATAAGTTATGTGATATAAGGTTGGTAAATATTACTTTACTACTTTATTATATTTACATTGCTGTTGCTAAGCCTTGAACAGAAGTGAAACCAGTCTGAGACTCCAGCTGCTTTTGTTATGCATGTGAGGCATCATTACACATACAAGGATGTGAGGAGTTTTCCTTCATTCAGAGAGGAAACTTTGTCAAGGTGGTGCTTAAGTGAACACATTAATATTGCCAATGCTTTAAATAAACACATTGTTATTCTGAGTATTTAACATGTGGATGTGATGAAGCAGGAGCTGGAAGAGTCCCACGCAGGGCTCTAGTTGCTCTCATTACCGCCATTAAGACAGTGTTGTGTGGTGAGAGCATGTTTGCCATAAATGCCTTAAAGATGCACCAGAGCAGGTTGGAGGTACTCATTAATGGTTGGTGTAAAGAAAACTGCAGAAAAACATATCCGTCCCTGAGAGGAGAAGTCAGGGGAGAGAGGTATCAGAAGCTGAGGGGGGGGGGATCCACACTATCACCCTGCTGGAGCCTGTGCAGGCCTGGACAGGACAATACAACAATACAGACATGAAACTAAACAGATGTGAAGTCTTGTCCTGGCAGCAGCTTCAGACCAGCCCGATAAATGTTCTTCCACCATCGTCAGAGTTGATATCAGACGTCTCACCCTCTCTTTATTGTCATTGGTCGGTGAGGAAGAAGTGACAGTGGCGAGCATGGAAGGGTTCTAAAAGTTGATCATTGTTTAAATTAGAGCAAATAAAAGTACAGCAAAAGAGAGTTGTTGGTAAGGAGTTTTCATGTTTAGGATACTGAGAGAAAGCTGAGCTAGTCTGACATAAAAATGGACACTAACACAGTCCCTTACCCATCGTAAGATTAAACTTTCTGGGCTTTCTTTGAGTGGGTCTCTTAGTGGTTTTCCTGCAAATATTTAGAGAACACCCTGAGTCCCTTTAGCCTGACGTGTCCAAGTTTCAAAATGAACAAAGACTTGGTGTCAACCAACAAGCTCGGAGCTCCTCTGTCCCTTTTCTCCTCCTGGTGCTGAATGTGATCCCAGCTGACAAATCTCAAGCTGGGAATCTCTCTGTGCTCGGGTGAGTCAAGTTTGGTGTTACCTTGTCTGACCTTGTCTCTTCCCATTTGTGCGTCATCTTAAAGCGGGACAGAGATCGTCTGCAGCGCCGCTGTCAAAGAGCTGATAAATAATGGAAAGAGGAAGAATGGGCTCCAGGGAATCACGACGGGTGTATACGGCGGCTGAGGAGCCGTGTTAAATGTAGAAAATGTCTGAGTGGTGATTCAAAGACAAGGTGTCTGTGTCACAGAGAGGGAGGAGGGATTTATGGGAGGATTTGTGGATTTCTGTCTGTTCGATAAATTAGAGGGCGTTCATCCTAGAGGCTTCATGTTGGAGTGTGTTAAACACGCAAACAGACATGTTGTCTTCATAATTAGCCTAGAGTGACGGTCAGCTTGACTTTGGGTGGTCTGTTGGTACAAACTGACCCTGTGGCAGATCAGTCCGGGGGTCCACATGTAGAGGTCAGTGGTGTCACATCACTGTACGTTTCTGCAGGGCTGTCATTCAAATTCAGATGTATGCAGAAAAACATTCATATGAAGAGGAAGCAGACCATTGGCTGTATATAAACATAAAGACATCAGCAGAGGATAAATTAGCTTCAATACAAAGACATGCCTGCCAGAGACTTTCAAATCTGGTGTAGTCTCTTAACTCCATTTTGTGTCCTCAAAGTTGTACTGACACTATAATGGCAGGAATTCAACAACAGGGTTGAAACAACTCATCCATGCAGTTGATTAAAGTTGATGACAGATTTAACTGTTGATGAGTAATTGGACATATTTGTGGTGCTGTGTATGTAAATTACCTTGATTTTTGGAGCTGAGATTGATCAGAAGTGAACTGTCTCACCCCCATATTCCACATACTCCACCTGCACTGCATTCTGGAAACTCAGCACTTCACTCCAAACAATGGTGAATGACCTGCACACAAGACACTGCAGCCCTGAGCAACTGGGGCCTGAAGATCACAAGATCCTGTCAGGACTATGAGGAAGACTATGTAATCATCAGATCATTTTTCCTTTCTGGGCTTCCTTTAGAACCTTGTTCCAGTACTTTTTTGCTTCTACCATGGGTGAGTACATTAAGAAGTTAAAACATTGTGTTGTGTGGTTTCATGTAAAGTTAAGCAATTTTCTACCTCAAAAGTGAACTTCTCTTTGTCAGTAATGCTGTAGTAACTCTGTGACCCTTTAACTGACCAATGACATGTAGGGGCAGCTGATGGGTATGGGGTCAGCTGATGGATACAGGGGCAGCTGATGGGAACAGGTGAGTTGATGGGTACAGGGTCAGCTGATGGGTACGGAGTCAGCTGACGGGTACAGGGTCAGCTGATGGGTACAGGGGCAGCTGATGGGTACGGGTCAGCTGATGGGTAAAGGGGCAGCTGATGGGTACGGGTCAGCTGATGGGTACAGGGGCAGCTGATGGGTATGGTGTCAGCTGATGGGTACGGGGTCAGCTGTTGGGTACAGGTCAGCTGATGGGTACAGGAGCAGCTGATGGGTACAGGGGCAGCTGATGGGTACAGAGTTAGCTGACGGGTACAGGGTCAGCTGATGGGTACAGGGGCAGCTGATGGGTACGGGTCAGCTGATGGGTAAAGGGGCAGCTGATGGGTACGGGATAGCTGATGGGTACAGGGGCAGCTGATGGGTACGGGTCAGCTGATGGGTACAGGAGCAGCTGATGGGTAGAGGGGCAGCTGACGGGTACAGTGGCAGCTGATGGGTCTGGGGTCAGCTGATGGGTACAGGAGCAGCTGATGGGTACAGGGTCAGCTGATGGGTACAGGGTCAGCTGATGGGTACAGGGTCAGCTGATGTGTATGGGGTCAGCTGATGGGTACAGGTCAGCTGATGGGTATGGGTTCAGCTGATGGGTACAGGGGCGGCTGATGGGTACAGGGGCAGCTGATGGGTACAGGGTCAGCTGACGGGTACAGGGTCAGCTGATGTGTATGGGGTCAGCTGATGGGTATAGGTCAGCTGATGGGTATGGGTTCAGCTGATGGGTACAGGAGCAGCTGAAGGGTGCAGGTCAGCTGATGGGTATGGGTCAGCTGATAGGTACAGGGGCAGCTGACGGGTACAGGGTCAGCTGATGGGTACAGGTCAGCAGACGGTTACAGGGTCAGCTGATGGGTACAGGGGCAGCTGATGGGTACGGGTCAGCTGATGGGTACAGGGGCAGCTGATGGGTATTGTGTCAGCTGATGGGTACGGGGTCAGCTGTTGGGTACGGGTCAGCTGATGGGTACAGGAGCAGCTGATTGGTACAGGTCAGCTGATGGGTACAGTGGCAGCTGATGGGTCTGGGGTCAGCTGATGGGTCTGGGGTCAGCTGACGGGTACAGGGTCAGCTGATGGGTACAGGGTCAGCTGATGGGTACAGGGTCAGCTGATGGGTACAGCGTCAGCTGATGGGTACAGGGGCAGCTGATGTGTATGGGGTCAGCTGATGCGTACATGGGCAGCTGATGGGTACAGGGGCAGCTGATGGGTACAGGGGCAGCTGATGGGTACAGGGTCAGCTGACGGGTACGGGGTCAGCTGATGTGTATGGGGTCAGCTGATGGGTACAGGTCAGCTGATGGGTATGGGTTCAGCTGATGGGTACAGGGGCAGCTGATGGGTACAGGGGCAGCTGATGGGTACAGGGTCAGCTGACGGGTACAGGTCAGCTGATGGGTATGGGTTCAGCTGAAGGGTGCAGGTCAGCTGATGGGTATGGGTCAGCTGATAGGTACAGGTCAGCTGACGGTTACAGGGTCAGCTGATGGGTACGGGGCAGCTGATGGGTACAGGGTCAGCTGATGGGTACAGGGTCAGCTGAAGGTTACAGGGTCAGCTGATGGGTTCAGGGTCAGCTGATGGGTACAGGTCAGCTGACGGTTACAGTGTCAGCTGATGGGTACAGGGCAGGCAGCTGTGCTTTTACGGCCACACTATTCCAGCTCACTACATACTGGATGCCCTGGACTCAGTGGCCTGAAGCGGACCTCAAGCGTGGCCACATGCACTGAGGAAAGTCAGGTAGAAGGATTCCTGCAGAGATGGGGCATGGGTCAATGAGAGCAGTACGGGCCCAAGATTGATGAGGTAAGTGCTGAACCAGCAAACGCTGAGTCCATGTGTTGTGTTGCTTTTTGAAGTAACTGGCTGAAACAAACATTGAGCCACAGCTTCTTGAAAAGAACTTTCAGTCAGAAATGTCTGACTGACCGTCTGTAATCTGTCCTTCCTGTGGTGTTGAAGAAATGCACAGATGTTTTTCTGTGTGTCCACACAGTTCATGATGCTCTGAAGAGTATAGATCACCTTAAATACATCTGTAGACATCATGGCTTGCTTCCGTCCCTATGCTGGCATGGTGATGCATGTGACTGGCGTGTTTGTGGGGGTTTATAGTTCCCGCCTCCCGGCAGAGTCGTGATATCCTGGTGGGGGTCACCGCAGAGAGGAGCTCCTGGACTGTGTCATGGGAGTCGACACGGAGGGGTCTGCAGAGCTGTCCCCATCAGAGTGTCCCAAAGGCTCATCTCCTCATTAACATTCCTGTTCAATGATTACCATTTTAAATACGAGCTCATGAAATGCCAGCACTCTGACTCCAGGTTACAACGCCACATCTCACTCACCTGCAGCGTAAAAGTGCTTCCGTCTGATGGTTTCCTGAAAACAAATGGCCTGCTGCGTGTGATGAACTCGCTCTGGTGTTGTTGTTTTAGTGGCGTGTCGCTCTTAAAGGCGTTTTGTCCCTGGAGTGCTGCAGCTGAGCCCACATCGTCCGTCTGTAAGCCGCAGGACGAGTTTATATTTAAACAGCTCAGAGAGAGGCATGCACGTGCTGACAGGACTGCAGTGTCACCCACATCACTGTCTGCACAAACACCAATCATGGAACAGGAGTCTGGATCAGAAGTGGTCAGAGCAATGGGGATATTTGGCAAATAAACCTACCATTACTGCTTTTCCTCCACTTATTCTACATAAACATAAATACATAAATACAGAATAAATACAGCATAGGAACACAGCTGTCAGACATTTCTCACTTAGGTTGTGTCACTTGACTTCACTGCCCCCTTTTAGTCCATTCCTGTGGACCTTCCTCCCATTCACCATACCAATAAATTAACAAGCAGCCAACCGGGGGCGAGTGCACCAGTAGGGTATGAATGAAGTCTGTTTTCTCTCCTTTGTCCAACATTGCTGCAGGGCTTTCTGGTATCTTATATTTTGCATATTTGTCTCAACTAAATGTTTTAGATCATCAAACACATTGTAATATTAGACAAAGATAACCTGAGTGAATACAAAAGTTTGTTTTTAAATGGTGATTTCCTTTATTAAGGGAAAAATCCATACAAACCTACCTGGCTCTGTGAAAAAGTACCACCCATCCATCCTTGGTGCCAACAACTGCAACCAAGCCTTTGTGATAACTGTCATGAACCTTTAAGATCACCGGAGGAATGAATGTTGTCCCACTCTTCTTTATAGAATTGTTTTCATTCAGCCCCACTGGCGAGTTTTCCAGAATGAACGGCCTGCTTAAGGTCATGCCACAGCATCTTAGTCAGATTTAAGTCCAGACTTTGACCGGACCACTCCAGAACCTTCATTTAGTTTTTAGTCCAATCAGAGGTGGACTTGCTGGTGTGTTTGGGATCATTGTCCTGCTCCATAACCCAAGTGCGCTTGAGCTTGAGGTCATGAACTGATGGACGGACGTTCTCTTTCAGGATTTTCTGCTAGAGGGCAGAATTCATGGTTCTAGTGGTCCAGGTCCTGGTCCAGACCATCACACTACCACAACCATGTCTGACTGTTGGTCTGATGCTCTTCTGATTAAATGCTGTGTTAGTTTGACTCCAGATGGAATGGGACACACACCTTCCAGAAGTTCCTCTTATGTCTGGTCAGTCCACAGAATATTTTCCCAGAAGTCTCGGGGATCATCAGGATGTTTTTAGTCAAATATGAGACGAGCCTTTGTGTTCTTTTTGGTCAGCAGTGGTTTTGGCCTTGGAACTCTCCCATGATGCCATTGTTGCCAGGTCTCTTTCTGACTGTTGAATCATGAACTCTGACCTTAACTGAGTCAGTGAGGCCTGCAGGTCTTTAGATGTTGTTCTGGGTTCTCCTGGGACCTCCTGGATGATTGGTCCATGTGCTCTTGGAGTCATGTTGGTAGACCGGCCACTCCTGGAAAGGTTCACCACTGTTCACAGTTTTCACCATTTGTGGGTAATGACTCTCAGCATGGTTTGTTGGAGTCCCAAAGCCTTGCAAATGTCTCTGTAACCCTTTCAGACTGATAGATGTCAGTGACTCTGTTTCTCATCTATTCTTGAATTTCTTTAGATGACTCTATGATGCATTGGAGATCGTTCAGCCTACTTCACTTCATCAGACAGGTTCTATTTATGGGAGCTGATAGTTTCCCTTTGTAAAAATCACTGCTTGGCTTCCATCTGGAGCTCTCTGCTGTGAGGAGATGTCATTTGCAAAAAAACCTTTTAGGAGAAACGTGCACATGCTTCCAGCTCACGACCACCTGGCATCCCTCAGCACAGAAGAGAACAGTTCAGCAGTTTAAGAACATGTCATAAATCCCACGGAGGTTTCTCTGGGAAACTTTAAGAGCACATTTAACAGAAATCATCAAGGGTATTGGAGAACGAAGCCAGTAAATTATTGGGGATGTGTGTAGAAGATGAGTTATGTCATTCCTGCAGCTCTACCAGGAGCTGAAAATGTCAGCATGAATTTGTGTTTTAAGTCATGTCTGATGTGATATTGTTTGACCTTTTGCTTTTCTCCCTCTGTCATCGTCTCGGCTCCCACACTCTCACTGACGCTGGTTTTTAGATATGAGACGGTCCTGAGACTCCTCCATGTGAAACTCGTCTCCTTCTTACACTAACAGAGTAAGAGGGGTGAAGGTTGGGGGGGGGGCTGCATGCTTTATTCTCAAGGATAGCATTAGCGTCCACAGAATTGATTTAATCTGTAAAAGTAACACTTTTAACATACATGCATAACATAAAGTGCAAAATAATAAGAAAACATAAATACATGAAAGATATCATTAAATTAGTTTTAAAATGATAATTAAAAAATATATATATTTCAAGACTGCAATAAAACGCTGCATCGAAGCTGAACAATAATAATGGAGTAACAGTGTGAACCAATAGACTACTTAACCTCTCAATCAGTCTTTAGAAGGAGCTCATCAGACATCACTGCAACGCTTCCAGGGCATAGGCCCCTCTCTCAGGGTGGGCCCCTCACAAAGAAGATAAGATAAATCTTTATTGTCCCTGAGGGGCCTTTTGGTTTGCAACAGAAGTTTACACAATCCATACACAACATCAAAACACATGAAAACATACGTGTTATATATAACTCCTGTGAATTTCATCTTGATAGGCAGTGAGATTATCACAATGCAAACAGTCCAACAAAAGTTACACAGTTCCATGTGAACATGTAGTGTCAGCAGTGCCTACAGCTTGTTTAAAAACCCAGCAGCTGATGGAATAAATGGCCTCAGGTATCTGTTAGTTTGGCCCTCCTAGCAGAAGTAAACCTCCTTCCCGATGGCAGAAGTCTGAACTTTGCATGCAGAGGGTACTGAGGGTCTCCCAGGATGGCCTTCGACTTCTGAGTGGCCCTTACATGAAAAATACATCTAAGATCATTCAAGTCAGCGCCCACAATCTTTCTGCAAAGTTTGACAGTATTTCCCAGCCTGTTTTTGTTAACCATGCTGAGATTACCAAACCAACAGATCCATAGGTTAGAATGGACTTAATAGAAGAGGAGTCAAATATTTTCAAAAGCCATCTATCAACATTAAATCCTCTCAGCTTTCTTAACAACAGTCTCTGATTGGCTGTTATGCAAATGGCGTCAGCGTTGGTGTCAAAGGTCAGCTTATTATCAGGGATGGTGCGTTAGTATTTATACTGACTCTCCACAGCAATGCCATCAATGAATGTTGGTGCACTAACAGGTCACTGTGGATGGAAATCAGTGAACATCTCTTTTGTCTTGGACACATTAAGATGCAAGAGTCCCGGCACCATTTAACAAAATGTTCCAGGAAAGAAAAAGAGAGCTCTCCCAGGGCACTGCCAGCTTCTCGGCGGTATGAAGAAAAGTTTGCTCCCTCTCCTCATCTCGGTGCTTTTTAAAAAGCCTCTGGATGTGAAAGCAGAAAGGACTGTAGATGTTATCAATGCTTATACATTTTAAAGCAATGATACTAAACCTGTGGCTCTTTGGTGAGAATTTGTGGCTCTTTTATGTCTAAATTTGAAGTATTATTCCCCCAGAAAACCATAAAAAAGGGAAACTTTGACCTCAGTTTTATCCACTGCAATTTGTTTCCTACAATTAAACAAGAAGCTTTAATTGTCAAACTTAATTATCAACCTTTATTTTTTTGTCTGTATATTTCTATTGCCCTTATTTGCAATTTTTTGCCCCTTTTACCATTTTGCCACTTTGTCATTTTCTGCCTATTTTACCCCGTTCACCCATTTTTGCCACTTTGTCATTTTCTGCCTATTTTACCCCGTTCACCCATTTTTGGCCACTTTTTTGCAGCTTTTTTTTTTTTTTACCTATTTTGCCAGCTTTAACTTATTTCTATTGCCACTTTCACCCACTTTTCACCACTTAGATTGTGGCTCTTGCAAAGGTATTTTTCAACAATTTGGTCAAGCAGGGTTGAGTAACACTGATCCCATCCTGTGTTTACATGAGCAAGTCTGTAGTCCATGAGTGCACCGGCTTTTCACCAACAACTGTGTCACAGCTCACATCATAAATCAGAAATATGATACAGTGCTCTTTAATGCATGCATTTAAATTTGCATTTTAATGTCTATTTGTTTTTATTCGCTGTTCATTTCTTTTGCTTTATGTTTTGCACATTTTCTTTTATTGTCCTCTTTGCTGTCTCATGTTTAACACATCACAGGCTGAACCACCTGTCACAGATAGTTCTAAATAACACTAGATGGAACAAACTATAAGCTTCACTAATGCCAGATAAACAAAATAATCATGGTAAATAAGGAAACCTAGAGTTATAAATCTGTGACTTTAATTTCCTTTTTTAATCAGTGAACCAAATCCGTACTCAACCATGACCCCAAAACGAACCAAACCATGACCTCTGTAAACCGCTCCACCCCTAGTACTCCGCCTCAGCCTCCCTAAGCTCACATCTGACAGATTGAACTCGGTTTTCTGGCAGCCCTGCATGACAATCCAGGTGAGGAGGGAGTCAGCATGATGATGAATTCACCTGCTAGCAGCAGCATCCTCAAACAGAGCAGGAGCAATTAGCAGCCATGATGCATTCAGGTTCCAGTTAAACCAGAACATATTAATAACACGTGTTTGAAAGCCAGCTACATGATAAATGTTCATCTGAGAAGCTGAAAAAATGATTGAACATCCTCCCCAAACACCTCACTGTGCTCTGGATTTCACTTTTAGCCCAGACTACGGCAAACAAAGGCATTTCTACTCCATGGAGCATTCACTGAGTCATCTTAATTCACATTTTCTTTTCCTGGCCGTTCCCTACTCCTACTTTTCCTGATTTATGCATCTGCCATGGACTTCATCTCATCATGCTCAAGTAAAAGAAAGCAGGGTTGTTATTTTGTTATTTTGTTTGTGCCAGCTTGGAGACAGTGGCCCTGCCCAGAAATATAAAAATGCTTTCGAGAGTGTTTGCCTGTAAAAATGGCGTTGCTGCTGCTGTATGAACATGTGCAGATGTTTGATAGTGACGGACTCCAGATGCAGCAATAAGTTGTCTTGCAGCTTGCACAGGAAATGGATAATTAAAGCGAGAAAAAGAGCCCTTTCCATCTCGACCTCGTCCTCCTGAGTACATATTTAGATTGGCCCTGTGCTCCCGCTCTGCAGGATAAAATAATTTTCTCAACAACAAAATGCTGGCACGCTCTAAAAATAAACACAGCCACTCCAGAGAATCCCAGTGTCAATATTTCCTAACAGGCTCTGTCACTTCACGTGGAATAGGAGGCATCGTCGGTGACTAAACAAAGCGAGGATTAAAGCCTCTCGGCGTGTTTGTCTCATTACTCCGAGTAAAGTATGGAATTATTGGATTATTAGACGCCTCGTTTCATGTTTCTGATCAGATCTGTCTTAGAAAGAAGAATAATTCCTCTCCTGTGCTCTGTTCTTTCTCTTTATCTCTTAAATACTCCCTCAGGCTGATTTTTCATTCTCTCTTTGACTTCAGGGTCTCACACGTGGAGGTTAAAGCTCAGCAGACCTCTTTTTTCCATCTCATGCTTGTTAATGAGCGCTCTGTCTGCACGACTCCTCATCGCTGCTGCTTCTGTCTCTTATTGTCTCGATGCAGTGAAATGAAACCATAAAAGCAGGCCTGTAAGGGTTAACGCATGAATCCTGATGTGGTTAGGGTCTGAGATTACAGAGCTGTTTTATTTATAAAAACAAAACCTTCTCTTCAAATGGTTCACCTGAAAACCTGGCCTTTGTGCATGTAGTGGCGTTTGAGTTACCTGAAGATGTAAACTTTTGCACATTAGCCTTGGAGATAACTTTTGACTGTGGCAGCATATCAACTTCATATAAATGCCAACGTGAAAACAGATTTCTAGAAAGTAATGTCAATCAAATAAAACCCTGTAATGTAAAATAAGAGACTGCATAAACATTCATCCCTCTAAAGTGACTGACCAGACATGGTGCTACAGTTACTGAACTGGGGATCACCTGAGGTCAGTGAACATGTCTCAGTGATTGTAGGTCTAGTCATTTGTTAACCAGTATTCCTGGCAACTGTTAAACCATTTAGACAAAGGAACACACACATCATCTCAGAGAAAATGTTTTTGAAAAGTCAGAAGGATGGAGACAGAAACATTTCCAAGTCTTCGAACATCCCCAAGAGTTCAGTTAAATCCATCATGAAGAAATTAAAGAATATGTCACATGTGTAAATCTGCCTAGATCAGACCGTCCTCACAAACTGAAGAAGGAGACTAGTGAGAGAGGACACCAAGGCACCTATGACTACTCTGAAGGAGTTCCAAGCTTCAGCAGCTGAGATGAGAGAGACTCTGCAGACAACAACTGTTGGCCGGGTTCTTCACCAGTCAAAGATTTATGGGAGAGTGGCAAAGAGAAAGACACTGTTGAAGAAAACTCTGATTCAATCTGGACTAGAGTTCACCTAAAGGGAGGGGGAGACTCCATGGTTAAGAGGAAGAAAGTTCTTTGGTCTGATTAGACCAAAATGGAGCTTAAACACTGACATCACCACAAACACACCATCCCCACTGTGGAGCACAGTGGTGGCAGCATCATGCTGTGGGGATGCTTCTCAGCAACCATCCCTAGAGGGTTTGTAAAGGTAGATGAAAAAATAAATGTGGCAAAATATTAAAAAAAATCCTGGAGGACAATCCTCTTCAGTCTGACAGAGAACTACGGCTTAGAGAAGATTTGTTTTCCTGTCAGACAATGAGCCGAAGCATCCAGAGAAAGCTACACAGAAATGGTTTAAAGACAACAAGGGGAATGTTCTGGAGGGGCCGAGTCAAAGCTCAGACCTCAATCCATTAGAGGATTTTTGACTGGACTTGAAAAAGACTGTTCACTCCTGATCCCTGAACAACCTGACAGAGCCTGAGCAGTTTATCAAAGAAGAATGGAGTAAAACTCCAGAGTCCAGCCTGACTGAGACCTGTCCACACAGACTCAGAGCTGTGACTGCAGCCAAAGCTGACTCTACTGAATACTGACTAGAGGGGGGATATTTATGCAGTCACTTATTTTACAGCACAGATTGACATTACTTTGTAGAAATCTGTTTTTACTTTGGCATTAAAGAGTTTTTTTTTTTTGGTGCATTTATCCTTTATTTTAATTTAAAAGTTAAATTATATTGACCATGATTTATTTATAAATTCAATTAAAGCGAAACAACATCCATGGGGTGAATATTCTGTCTGGGCTCTGTATGCTTGTAGTGTCTACCACTGCCTGCTTGTGTATGTTTATTTTCTCTCATTTAGTGGATTGTCTGTCTGCAGCCATAATCTCTCCACAGTCCTTTCACTCTGGTTTAGTGAGGGTTCTCTTCAGGTGTCCTGTTGTTGAATAGAAAACCTCTAAATGGTTTCTCAATGACTGAATATACTTTGTGCTGCTCTGTGCTTTTTCTCTTTAATAAGTGTTGACAGGAGAAGAGCAGGCAGGTCAGTAAACGTCTCTGATAACATGCAGTGAGAGGATGCTGATGCAGCTTTAAACATGGCGTGCATGTCATCATGACAACAGAGAGAAGCAGGACTGTTAGTGTGTCACCTCTGAGCAGCTGGACTGTTAAAGATCAGCTGTGGCATGGCAGAGAAGCAGCTCCATGTGGAAGACAGGAAGAGAACAACAGACGAGAACGAGTCAGAACAACTCGGTTCACAACAACCTCTGGAACCTGAAAATGTCTGCAGCCTTCAGGCAGGACTGATGCTGACAGCAGCCTAGCTGTGATGTTTACGCCACTGTGAAGGCTCACCTTCATTATGAACGTCACAGAGCCAGAAAGGAGGGACTGTGCCATCTACAGAGGCAGTAGCAGTGGAATAAAGGAGTCAGCGAGGAGCACAGCACTACTGCATGTCTCCCATGTTTATGTGGAGCGCCTGCTGTGGTGTTCCACAGAATACTCCATGAGATTACACTCATCACCCCATCATCATCATTAGGAGTGTCTCTGCTTGAGAAGATGGCTGAGCATCATTACAGCTCTGTCACAGGAGTGACTGGTGTGTCCATGTGTATCCCAGTACACCCCCAATTCCAAAAAAGTTGGGGTAAAATGAAAATAAAAACAGAAGTCAATCATTTTCAAATCTCATAAACTCTGATTTGATTCACAATAGATCATAAACAGCATATCAGATGTTTTTCAGACATTTTACCATTTCATGAAAATATTTGCTCATGTTGAATTTGATGTCAGCAAGACATTTCAAAAATACAGACTGGCATCAAAACGCCAGACAAGCAGTACTAACAAAGGTCAGTAACACAAGAGGAGCATTTTAAATCTTAGAGAGCAGAGTCTCTAAGTAAAACTGGATCCAAACAGTTTGGAACAATTTCAGAAAAACTTTCAACATGAGCTGTGAAGACTTTGAATCTCCCACCATCTACAGTCCAACATATCAGAGATTCAGAAAATCTGGAGAAATCTCTGTGAGAAAGGGACGAGGCTAAGGGTTAATATTGGTTGCTGGTGATCTTTGGGCCCTCAGGGGCCACTGCATTAAAAACGCTGCAGGAACATTCTAGAGATCATTGTCTATCAACACATCCAGAAATGACAGTTAAACTGGATCACAGAGAGAAGAAGCCATATGTGAACAGGATCCAGAAACACTGCCGTCTTCTCTGGACCAAAGCTCATTTAAAGAGGGGGTATTATACTTTTCCTATTTTTAAAACATGAATATAAAGCGACAATGTTGGGTGTCCATACTTCACGTATGCAAATTTTCAAACCCCAAGATAAACATATGTGGCAGAAATCTTGGAATTAGAGTGTAAACTGATGAAAACAGTTCATTGGAAATCTCTCCAAGATCTTCCCATGACAAGATTTTGTTGGAGCGAACTGATGAGCTCATCGCAATAGGATCTCCTGACTGGTTCGTCCGTGCTGCCGGCAAAGTGGAACAGACCGCCTCCACAAGGCCTTTCAGCCATTTAGCCATTTAGTAACACATTAACACTTACCAAACAGATTCGTCCTGCTCCATCCTTCGCTGCTGCTGGTTTTCTTCCCTCTCTCTCCAAACTATCAGGATCAGGATCCGGGTCTAACACGCACGGACATGTTTCAAAATTCGTCATATTTTACTCAGTCGGACCGGTTCATTCAAAGTCTACCAAAACTAGCAATTGCAAATTAGCCACATTGGAGGGGGCGGGCACAAAACATTGAGTCCTGCCGCCAGCTAGCCTCCGGAAAATCGGCCAATCAGAGGAAAGCAGGTTCGGGGGGGGGGGGTTAAAGAGACAGCAGCAAAGCGTTTCAGACAGAGGTTAAAATAAAGGTTTTTCAGGACACCAGTGTGAGAAACATGAGGAGTTTTTTTTGGTTGTAAACCATGTGAAGCTACTACGTGGGAATCAGAGAGATGGTGTAAAGCCTTGAAAAAAGGCATAATACCCCCATTTTAACATGGACTGACGAAACATGGAAAACTGTTCTGTGGTCAAATTAATTGAAATTTTAAATTCATTTGAGAAACTTCAGACTGTGTGTCCTGTTGACTGAACAGTAGAGGGAGTGTCCAGCTTGTTCTGCTGGCTCAGTTCTAAAGCCTGCATCTCTGATGGTATGGGGTTGCATTCGTGCCTATGGCATGGGCAGCTTACTTTTAACTACTCCATGTTTTGCTGTAGTTTTATGTCACTATGATGTAAAATTTTACTAGTTTGTCTTTTAATTGTATTTGTTTTAATCAAGTGTAACTGTCCTTATGCAATTTCTATGCAGACTTGATATCTCTACTTTTACCTCCTTTCATTTTCTAAAAGCCTGACTAGGACAGGAGATGGAAACTGGCAAAAGCTGTAATCTCTATATGAGAACATCTGTTACTTTTAGCTTGTTTGTAACAGGCTGAAGTTGCACTATGGTATTTGCATTGTCCTGATCAAATCAACTTAGTAAATGACTAAAAAATGCTGAAAAGTAGAGAGAGGTTTGAGAGCAACATCTGCTCTCATCCAGGCAACGTCTCTGTCAGGGGAGGCCTTTACTGTTTCAGCAAGACGATGCTAAACCACATCCCACATCCATCCCAACAGCATGGCTTCACAGGAGAAGAGTCCAGGTCCTAGACTGGTCTGTCTGCAGTCCAGACCTTTCACCATAGAAAACATTTGGAGCATCAGAAAAAGAAAAATCCAGCAAAGAAGACCCAGCTAGAATCCTACCTCAGACAAGAATGGGACAACATTCCTCTCCCAAAACTCCATCTACTGGTCTCCTCACTTCCCTGACATTTACAGACTGTTGTTAAACATGGCCCTGTCCCTACTTTTCTGAGATGTGTTGCTGCCATCAAATTCAAAATAACCTAATATTTTCACAAAATGGTAAAACGCCTGAAAAACATCTGATATGTTGTCTTTGTTCTATTGTGAATAAAATACGGGTTTATGAGATCTGACCATCACAGACTTCTGTTTTTATTTACATTTTCACAGCGACCCAACTTTTTTGGAATCAGGGTGGTATTTGTAAGGCACTAACCATCATCCAGCTGTTTCTGAGGGTGTCCATGCCTTCATCTGTCACGGCCGTTCTTGTGAATGTGATATCAAAAGAGCGCGTTGATGGATCTTCAAACACTTCCCTCTGACCTCGCCAGCATCTGTCAACCTAACTGCATGAAGCATTGCACTTTTATGGATGAAAGCAGCTGCTGTTAGTTTGTGGAGAGCACAGGCAGACCTGAGGGATAAAACAGAGACAGTCTGGCTGGAGGAGTAGGTCCTGGATCAGGAGTAACGGATCAGATACCTTGTTAAGCTCATTCTGTGAACCCAACATTTTATTATTGAGTTGTGCTTCAGGTTCTCCTGCAGTGATGAACACAGACAGAATAAAAACTGATAGTCAGAGCCAAAATTCATGTGTGTAGCTGTCTTTGCAAACTGGAACATGTCTTTGGCGCAGCCACAGCCAGGAAGAAATCTACTCTTTGTTTACCTTTGTGGGTTTTCTGCAAGAAAATCAGAAAAAAAAAATCAGAGAGCTTCTCCTCATGCATCAGACATTTTGGTCCTCTTGTAAGTGCTCATGTGATCACAGACCAAATATAAAGTAATTATGAGAACAAATGAGTCCATATTTCAGACTATAGAAAACTTTCTACAGGAGTGAAAATGCCTTAACATGAAACTCTACAGTTCTGAGAATTCGGAGCTAAACAGCATTTCCTGCTTTTTCCTGAGGATGCAGCTTATCATAACCAATCACTGACTATGCAGTGGCTTTACTTTTGTGTTATCCAGGGCCGTTTCTTGCCATAGGCAGACTATGCAAATGCATAGGGCCCCACAAGCCAATAGGGGGCCCCAAAACTGAATGTTCAGTCTCATCTGAGGAGAATTAAGATAACCTGTCTTTATCCCTGACTGTATGCTTAAAATAAAACCAGGATATCAGAATGAAATAAGCCACAACGATAAGCTGTTGCCAGTGTTTCTGAGGCAAAATTAAGTCAAAATCTTTGAACTCCACTGTCATGCAGTGAGTGAGGTTTTCCGACAGGTAGCATGGGAATGACTGGGTTAGTGTATTTTCTGACAGATCCATTTCCTGTTTGAAAAAAAAAAAAACAAAAACCCAGGCCTTTTTCTTGTTTTTTCTTTTGGTCACAAAAATAGTTTATTTGTCCTCAGCTAGCCTCGGGTGAATGTGAGTTAGTGAGTGACATCAGTTGTTTACTGGCTTTAAAAATAAACAATAAAAAAAAAAACCTCAATATGTGTTTAATTTATTGATAAATAGAGGATTTTTGTTTTCCTTGTTATTTCGCTGGAGTAGCTCAACTTAAAATGTTTAATTTTAACCCTTTATCTACTGAGTTGGACATATTTTGTTATTATGGCTGTAAAATAGTCCAGAAACGCCCTAAGTCTGAGAGCTTTGGTCCCTTTTCCCAGGAGTACTTGAACTTGACTTTTCAACATCTGGTTACTGATTATTGCACATTATATGGAATTGTCAGCAGTTAAAAGAAGAAAAACACAAAACAGATTTGTTTTTCATGGCTTTTATGAGAAGAAATTTTGTTATTGCTCATTACGTTTTGATTTGACATTTGAAATGTGAACCTGTACATGTTTCGAACAATCACCAGTCATTTTTTGAGTCTAGGACTCTGGGTGTGCAAAAGATAACTATATACATAGGCAACAATTCTTGCAAATAAAGGTGGAAAAATGCGTTCTCAACATTCTCAAGTAACATATTGTTTTTGCACGACAGACACACACAAATGCCACTAACGTTATTCTTTGAAAACAAAACACCACTCTCGCTTTTATGCTCTTCCTTCACTCTCCTTTCTCACTCATCTTCTGCCAAAGCTGCTGTTTTCATGGTGCTGTTTGACATTACTGTAAAATATATCCCTACATCATATAAAGCACAGATTCTCAGCTCTCTGTCAGCGTTGGAAGTTTTTAGATTGAGCAATCCGTGTAGTGGTCTCGCGATACTTCTGGTGTTTTGCTAGGAATGCCCACATCATGTGGTTGTGAGTACCATAATGAACCATATACAGTATGTGCACATGCCCACAATTCTCAGCTTTCCAACGCCGTAAGAATTTTTCTGATCGGACAAACTTTGACAGAGTTATGGTAATAAAACTCCGGACATATAAAACACAGTGCCAGAGCCGGGTCAGTAGGTAAAGGGTTAATATGAGTGGTTATAATGCATATCATGCATTGATGCATCATTAGCATGTTCATGGATCATCTACTGGATTAGGAATCTCTCTAACATAGTTTGGCAAACTAGGGGCCCCCAAACAGCATTTAGCATAGGGCCCTCACAAAGCTAGAAACGGCCCAGGTGTTATCTACCTGATAAAAATGGCTGTTTATATCCTTTCAAAGTGCCCATGCATGCGCATACAGGCACGTTTCTGCAGAACGTTTGATTTGATTTTTATCTCAAACATAAGAATAAATAAATAAAATACAACAATTTTGCTCAACGAACTCATATTATCTAACGATACGAAACAAAAAGAAAAAAAGAACTCAAGCAATGTTTGAGAAGTGGCAGGAGGAAGCTTGAACGCTTATCTGGTCCTGCCCTTACCTTCCACATTACTTCAGCTTAAGAGATTTGTGCTGAGACAGGATGAGAGTTATTTCATCAGGAGGGAAGGATCTCAGACAGTGAAACTTCTGTCACACCTGCATGTCTGGAAAAAAAGACATTTACTTCCCTCCCATCTTTTTTTCTTTCTGTGGATAGAGAAGAACTTCATAAACCTGAGGACTTGGCTCTCTGCACAGAACAGATGTAGAGAAGTTAGACGCTCCTCTGCAATTAAACTCAAAACAGGAGATTTTGCCGAGCTGCAAAATTAATTGGCATGTTTGCAGAGGAAAATGATGTGCACTGAATCCTTAGTGAATCGGACCTAGAGACAGAGCAGGTAGCATTTAGAAGAGAATCACGACTCATGGCGCCTGCAGAGAAATCCATGCAACCTTTTCTTCGTCTCACTCTGAGGGGCTCGGCATGCTGGGAGAGCTGCTGCTGTTAGAAATATAATACAATTCAACACAAGTGTTCAGAGGAAGGTGTGGAGACGGCGATTATCTCAGAGTTTTATCTTTAGTATTTTGGTTTTATGTTTAACAACTTCAGCCTCTAACAGCCTCCTTTAGTTGTGGCTGTGAGGTTCATGATGGTGGCATGAAAATGGGAAGTTTCTGAAATGTGCAAACTTTCAGAAACAGCACAGTCTCTGTGGATTCATCATTGTTGAAAAGTCAAGAGCACATTTTAATTTTTTTGAGCATGAATTATTGATGCTGGGCTCAGATTTGTCTTCTGACTTTGCTCCAAATGCTCCTTCATTTGGCATGAAATCAGCCCATTTTTACTGCCTTTGTCAATCAGTTGCTGTTTATTTGTGAGGCGTACTTGCGTCAGATTTTTTTAGTATTCCCTCTTACACACGTGCAACTAAAAAAAATATTTAAAGTTATATTTCCACAAACTCTAGATTCATCATTACAAAGTGAAATATTCAAATACTTTTTCTGTTTTCGTCTTTATGATTATGGCTTACATCTCACAAAAATCTCTAAATATTAGAATATTGTAGAAAAAAGTCATGTTTGTAAAAGTTTCTCACTCTGGTTCAGTTCACACAACCACAACCATGGAGGAGACTGCTGACTAGATAAATGTCCAGAGGACAGTCACTGAAACCCTCCATGAGGAGGGTAAGCCACAGAAGCTCACTGCTGAAAGGCCAGGCTGCTCTCAGAGGCTGGATCAGAGCAGATTCATGAAAGTTGACTGAAGTGTGGTAAGAAAAGGAGACCAACCAACAGAGAAGAACTCAGCCTTCAGAGGATTGACAAACAAAGCAGACCCAAGAACTTAGAGGAGCTTCAGAAGGACTGGACTGAGACTGATGTCAGAGGATCAGGAACCCCCACACACAGGTCCAGGAGATGGACTACAGTTGTGGTGGTCTTTGATAGGCCTTTCAGACTGGCAGGGCTCCATGCTGGTTCCAGTTCCTGAACCTAAATTTGAATCAGCTGGCGTTCTCAAAACAGGATAAAATTGGCTCTGAACCTGAAAAGTTGGTTCTCAGCTGGAACCAAAAATAGTTGGTTCTTTCTTGGGAACCGTGACATCAGCAGTGGGCGTATCCCATTCTAGGTTGTGAAGACAGGAAGAAAAAAAAGAAAAGATGGCGAAGGCTGGGTTCACCTGAAAACCAGACCAAATAATTAATGAACTCAAGAATCTGAAGAAGGAATACCGGGACTGCATGAAAGACTTGGGCAAAAGTGGAGCAGGGCATGGTGATCCATGTTTATCATCTCCTCCCACTTTGGTTCTGCTTAAACTAGTGGGAACTCGGGCTGGTTTGCCAGAAAGCACCAAGGTACTAAGTCTCCAGAACAGAACCAGAACTTTGTCTGCCTAAAAATACCCAGTGTGGAGCCAATCCAGAACCACAGACGACATCACAATCTTACCTGGACTAAGGAGAAGAACTGGACTGTTGTAGTCTCGGTGGTCTAAAGTCCTGTTTTCAGATGAAATTAAATTTGGAATCCACTTGGAAGTCCAGGCCCCAGAGTTTGGAGGAGGATCAGAGAGGCCCAGAATCCTTCAGGTCTTGAAATCCAGTGTTTCCAGTCTCCACAGTCAGGGTTTGGTGGGCCATGTCCTCTGTTGCTGTTGGTCCACTGGTCTTGATCAAGTCCATCTGCTGAGAAGCTTTATGGAGATCCTGATCTCCTTTCCACTGTCCCACAGCGAAGCCAGAACCACCAGAAACTGGTTTGTTGACCCTGGTGTTACTGGGTTTGGCTGGCGTGCCGACTAGTCTGACCTGACCCCATAGAGGATCTCTGTAAGATGAGAGACACCAGACTCAACAATCCAGACCAGCTGAAGGCTGCTATCAGAGCGACCTGGGCTTCAGAATACCCCAGCAGGACCATGGACTGATCGGCTCCATGACACGAGCAGAGATGCAGGAATTCATAAGAAAGGAGGTCAGACCAAGAACTTTAACAGAGGCCCACATTCCTGGATTATAAACCCTTTAGGTCTGATGTTTTTAGATTGTAATATTTAGAGAGTGGATTTTTGAGCTTTAGGTCGTAATCATCAAAATTAAAACAAATAAAGCCTTTTAATATTTAACTTTAAAATGATGAATCCAGAAAATCTGGAAGATTAACTTCTTGCACATGTGGATCAGATCTCTTTGGGCAGTTGCAAAAAGTGAAGCTATTCTTTTGTGGATCTGGCCCTGTGTTTTGGTGTCTACAAAATGTGAAAAGGCAATAGTCCTGCTGTAACACAAAGATAAAAAGATGTTTTTGGCCTGCAGTGACTTCACTGGTTAAATTCTTTACAGAAGGATGTTTTCTGATTATAAAGGTCCACCTGGTTACCAACTTTAGCTACCATACTGGAGCAGATGAATCCGATATATCCCCTGAAAAGGCTGTGACCCTGGTTAGAAAGCTCTTATTTTGATGATGAGCCCATATCGTCATCTCTTCATCACCTCTTAAACCGTAGAGTAAATAAAAGATTCAGATTCAGCCGTCTATAAAAGAGATATTCCCGTGTGGAGCTCCTCTTCATCCTCTTCACTCCTCTCTGACCTCCCGATGCTCGTCCCATCTTCAGCCTCAGAGACACATCGGCCTGAGTTATGTCTCTGTTTTTCCGTTTCCCCCTGCTTGATTTAAACCCACGCTCCTGTGAATCCGCCATAATGCACGGCCACTGTTTCTCAGACGTGTCACATCTCTATTCATGGCAGCGGCTGGTAATGAGACGGCGGCAGAGACCTGGGAATCTATCACCGAGGATGGCTTCCCCGAGGGTAGGAGATTGGAGTGGACGGAGGACAGACAGCGTGGATCAGGAGTTCACCATTATTCTCCAGGAGTGGGTGGCTCACGGTGGACCGCTGCCTCGCTCCACGGCTAATCGCCATGCTACACGTCTCCTGTGAGGTGCTGTCACTCTGACATGAGGACGTTTGATGTCAGTACAGCCTGGAAGGTGAAGCTCCAAATCCACCAACATTCAGAGAGAGGGAGGACAGAGATCGTGTGTTCTCATGTAGCTGCTGTCCCATCAAGTTTAAAGACTGTGGTCTGTTTCTGTGATTTTACTCCTTCACTGCTAAATCAGCTTTTAGAGGCACATTTAAACCCTGCTGGAGAACAAGACATTTAAAACATGACAGTAGTTGCGATTCTTCAGCCTCTTAAGTCTGCCAGTGTTTGTACACACCTGTTACAACTCCAATCCCAAAAAAGCTGGGTCGCGTAAAATGTAAAATAAAATCAGAGGTAAATGATTGTCAAATCTCATGAACTCATATTTTACTCACAATAGAACATAAACAACAGATGTTAAACTGAGACATTTTACCTTTTCAGCAGTCTGTAAACATCTGGGAAGGGAGAAGACAGGTTGCTGAGGAGGAATGTTGTCCCATTCTTGTCTGGTGTAGGATTCTAGCTGGGTCTTCTTTGCTGGATTTTTCCTTTTCTGATGCTCCAAATGTTTTCTATGGTGAAAGGTCTGGACTGCAGGCAGACCAGTTCAGGACCTGGACTCTCCTCCCGTGAAGCCATGCTGTTGTGATGGATGTGGTATGTGGTTTAGCATCGTCATGCTGAAATAGTCAAGGCCTCCCCTGACAGAGACGTTGTCTAGATGGGAGCATACTCCATGGGACACCAAAGGCACTAATGCAATCCCATACCATCAGAGATGCAGAATCTAGAACTGGGCTCTGTTAAAAGCGGGCTGAGCCCTCTGCTCTGTAGTCCACATGACACTGCGGCTGTGGTTTCCAAAACAAATTGAAAATTTTGAGGGGTGCGGATGGCAAAGTGGATTAAAAGGCGCCTCATTGGCGGCCTGAGTCCAGCCTGTGGCTACTTTCCCGCATGTTTCTCCTCCACTCTTGCATCCCTTTTTCCAAATCCTCCTCTATCAATAGAAGCATAAAAGGCCCAAAAATACATCTTAAAAAGAAATCAAATTTAGAATTGTCTGACCACAGAACAGTTTTCCTTGTCACCTCAGTCCATGTTAAATGATCTTTGATTCAGAGAAGACGGTGGTATATCTGGATCCTGTTCACATATGGCTTCTTCTTTTTATGATCCAGCTTTAACTGTCATTTGTGGCCGGCAATGATTTCTGGAAGTGTTCCTGAGCCCGTGCAGTGATTTCCGGTGCAAGTGGACAGTGGGCCCCCCCAGGAGGGAATGACGTCATGATAGGGGTGCAAGGCAAAGCAACGCCAGCTGATGGCTTTAGCACTGGAGAAGAGTAGCGGTTTATTGATGTCATCACAGATTCAACGATGTGGTTACAGTTCAAATCCAAGACCGAGTGTCAGGTCGATTTTTCTGCTGTTGCCTCAGTCAAGACAAAATCCAGATCATAACTGGACTCTGAAAATGAACTAAGAGTGGCGGTCTGACAGCTGCACTCAGGAACATAGAAGCTCTGTAGCACCAAACAAGCCAACAGAAATCACTGACACTACTGCAGGACTGGAATAAAAATCAGAAAAAATGTTCAGCATTTTTTCCAACTTTTTTGGAATTGGGGTTGTTTGTTCAGAGTGGTCGAATATATTTGCCCTGGACTCTGATGACGGCCACATAAGCTGAAACATGTTGGTTTAATGAAGTTTTTCTCTAAACTTCAACTATTTCAGCTAAATACATTGACACTTGCAGTTTGTGCTTTTACTCTGAATCAATGCAGCTGTGGGGAGATTTACTGAGGTAAAACTGATGAGGACACATGAAGCTGTGGCAGCAAGGAGACCCAGCCAACATGCAGTACATATGATAGATGTGTGGTGATGCAAGCCGGAGCTTATATGCAACAAAAACACACCCAGACATTCACTGTCGGTAAAAGCTTTAGTCATGTAAAAGTCAGCCTTGTCTCAGTCATCACTGACTCCACAGAGTGGCATGATGATTTAACATTTCCACACATGCTTCTGAATATTAATCTGAGTTTTAGAGAACTTCTTAAACCTCTGAATTCCTCCTCTGGTACTTTCCTACTCATCCTAACAGGAAGCAGCGGTGGTTAACCTCCACTTGACAGAACCTAAACGTACAGTTAGAGGCTCATTTGCTCTGCCAGTGAAAACAACCCTCCTCTCCTCCCCTCCTCACCCCTCAGTGCTGTGTGGCTGCCCTTTAACACCGTCATTGACATGCATTGTATACAAATGAGAGCGCGCCCCTCCCGCCGGGCCGCTCTCAAAGGTTAGCAGCTGCATGCCGCATGGCAGATGAGTGCCTCTAATGAGCAGCAGAAACAGGTTTGATTAGTCGGCTGGTTCACACCCGGGCTGTGGTTCAGCCTCAGGTCAGAGGCTGCAGAGGAAGCTGGGAGTTTAAGATAAAATTAGACACCTGTTGGAGCTTTATAATTGGCTTAAAATTATGGTTTAATGCCAGGTGCTGATGCTGCCCTTTTTTTCAAATGCACTTCTACTGTATGGAGTTAGCAAACACTTGTTAATACTTCTGTCTTTAGACTCTGTACTTTGGGACTATTGTCTGCAGAGTTTAGACGGAAGAGGGGCGGGGGCTAGATGACACCTGGAAAGAAGACTGTAAATAGACATGTTTTAATTGTTCTAATCTGTTTTAATCAAGCAGCTATCCAGGTAGACATTGAGCATGCTGACACTGGACTGTGGAGCAGTGGAAACGTCTCTGTTTGGCAGTCAGATGGGTGAGTCTGAGTTTGGAGGATGCCGGAAGGATGTTACCTGCCTGACTGTGAAGTTTGGTGGAGGAGGGGTAATGGTATGGGCCAATCTTAATGCTTCAGCATCCCGAGACATTCTGGACAATGCTATGCTTCCAACTGTCTGGAAAGGCCCTTTACTATTCCAACATGACTGTGCCATCCATCCATCCATTCTGGGGAATCCTGAGCCAGACCAGACAGGAAAGGCAAAGTTTTCAGTTCACCGGTCAATCTCCCATCTATGGACTAATGATTTAGATACAAGCAGCTGAAATGAGCTTTCCCCAGAGGGCTCAGCCTTCGAGATAGGGTGAGGGGTCGAACCATCCAGAAGAGCCGCTGCTCCTTCACATCCAAAAGAGTCCATTTAGGAATTTCAGGCATTTGTGGATGTGGATGACCGTGCCTCAGAGCACAAAGAGGGACTAGAACGACATGGTTTGATGAGTTCAGTGAGAAAGAATTTGACTGGCCCACACAGGGACCTGACCTCATCCCCATCCAGAACCTTTGGGATGAACTGGAACAAAGATTGTGAGCCAGGCCTTCTGGTCCAACATCAGAGCCTGACCACATAAATGCTCCACAGAATGAATGAGCACAAATTCCCACAGAAACCCTGAAATCTTGTGGAAAGCCTTCCAGGAAGAGTGGAGGCTGTTATAGCTGCTCCATATTAAAGTACATGGGTCTGAATGTCATTGCAGTCCCTGTTGGTGTAATGGTCAGGTGGCTGAATACTTTTGTCTATATAGTGTGCATAAGCGTTAACCAGAGAAACGTGGTCTTAGGGTTCAGTTAAACAGACTGCACAGCTGATGTTAGAGAATAATCATGGTCCATCACAGTAAGCAGCTCAGAACATGAACGAGGTACAGCAACAGAACGGCAG